>NC_084511.1:3757583-3935083 GCF_024500385.1 Phyllopteryx taeniolatus
TGGTTTCATGCCAAGAAAGAGTACCACAGATGCATTATTTGCCTTGAGGATGTTGATGGAAAAGTACAGAGAAGGTCAGAAGGAGCTAGCTTGTGTCTTTGTAGATCTAGAGAAAGCCTATGACAGAGTACCCAGAGAGGAACTGTGGTACTGCATGCGGACGTCTGGAGTGGCAGAGAAGCCTGTTAGAATAATACAGGACATGTACGAGGGCAGCAGAACTGCGGTGAGGTGTGCTGTAGGTGTGACAGAAGAATTTAAGGTGGACGTGGGACTGCATCAGGGTTCAGCCCTGAGCCCCTCCCTTTTTGCAGTGGTGATGGATAGGCTGACAGATGAGGTTAGACTGGAATCCCCGTGGACCATGATGTTTGCAGATGACATTGTGATCTGCAGTGAAAGCAGGGAGCAGCTGGAGGAACAGTTAGAAAGATGGAGGCATGCACTGGAAAGAAGAGGAATGAAGATTAGCCGAAGTAAAACAGAATATATGTGCATGAATGAGAGGGGTGGTGGGGGAAGAATGAGGCTACAGGGAGAAGAGATAGCAATGGTGGAGGACTTTAAATACTTGGGGTCAACCGTCCAGAGCAATGGTGAGTGTGGTCAGGAAGTGAAGAAACGGGTCCAAGCAGGTTGGAACGGGTGGAGGAAGGTGTCAGGTGTGTTATGTGACAGAAGAGTCTCTGCTAGGATGAAGGGCAAAGTTTATAAAACAGTGGTGAGACCAGCCATGATGTACGGATTAGAGACAATGGCACTGAAGAGACAACAGGAAGCAGAGCTGGAGGTGGCGGAAATGAAGATGTTGAGGTTCGCTCTTGGAGTGACCAGGTTGGATAAAATTAGAAATGAGCTCATCAGAGGGACAGCCAAGGTTCGATGTTTTGGAGACGAAGTTAGAGAGAGCAGACTTCAATGGTTTGGACACGTCCAGAGGAGAAATAGTGAGTATATTGGTAGAAGGATGATGAGGATGGAGCTGCCAGGCAAGAGAACTCGAGGAAGACCAAAGATAAGGTTGATGGATGTCGTGAGGGAAGACATGATGGCAGTTGGTGTTCGAGAGGAGGATGCAGGAGATAGGCTTAAATGGAAAAGGATGACGCGCTGTGGCGACCCCTAACGGGACAAGCCGAAAGGAAAAGAAAAAGAAGTGCTGGCTCCAGGTGAAATCAAAATGGACCCTTGCAAAGTTGATGCCGTGACTAATTGGCCCACTCCCATGTCACGCAAAGACGTACAAAGGTTCTTAGGGTTCGCTAATTTCTACAGAAAGTTAATTATAAACTTCCGTTCTATAGCCTCGTCTTTGCATGATCTTACCTCGCCACACAGACCTTTCGTATGGAACCCGCTTTGTCAGGCAGCTTTTCAGAAACTTAAATCAAGCTTTACCTCCGCTCCCATCCTCACTTTGCCAGATCTCAAACAGCAGTTTGTGGTAGAAGTTGATGCGTCTGATGCCGGTATAGGAGCAGTGCTCTCCCAGAAATGTCTCAAGGATGGTAAATTACATCCTTGTGCTTATCTCTCCAAAAAACTGACCCCAGTCAAGAGAAATTATGACATTGGTGACCGTGAACTGCTGGCAGTCAAGGTGGCTTTGGTGGAGCACCTCCTCCGCTTTTAGTATAGAGAGATCACAAGAACCTGGAATATCTTAAATCTGCTCAGAGATTAAATGTGAGGCAGGCTAGATGGGCTCTGTTTTTCACTAGAATCAATTTCACGTTATCCTACCGACCTGGTTCTAAAAATGGTAAGCTAAATGCTTTATCGCGCATTTTCTGCGCAGAGAATTCTTTGTCCGACCCTAAAACCATTTTCCCCAAGTCATGTTTCGTTTCCGCTTTTGTTTGGGACATTGAGACTGCGGTAAAGGAGGCTCTGAAGAACACAATTACCCCTGAACATTGCCCTGAAAACAGGCTTTATGTGGTTCCGACCTTAAGGGGAAGAGTCATCCACGGGCCCACACTAACCAAACTGTATGTCACACAGGTATTGCCAAGACTCAATCTGTAGTCGACCAGCGCTTTTGGTGGCCCAATGTTAGAAGGGCCTTGTAGAATGCAGTCAATGACAGCCTCACGGACAGCAAAGCATATCTGAACCAGATTTGAGGAGGTTGAAGCTGGATACTGGACAAGGGAGGGGACGCGGAATGCGTTGCGTCTGCCTCCGTTCCCTCAGACTGAGTTCGGGAACCCAAGCAGGGTGGCTCGGAGCGCTTGCAGGAAGCGGAAGCCGGGGATCGTCCGATGTGTCCTTGTCACTTCGGGTGAGGTGGGCGTCTCGCCTGGCACGGTCGGAGTGACCAAAAAGACTTGTACACCAAGACTCCAAAAACTTCTCAACCCAAACAGGGGGGGGTTTACCCTCCCCCCCTCCTTTTCTACCACCTTCGCGTACACCGAGGGGCTGGACTGCCTTTTGGTGTTATTTTTCCATTCTAGGATTATTTTGTGGTTTAAAACCAGTGGAATAAAATATTAATTATTGGATTTAAGATAACGAGACCATTTTCCCACCATACATTATTCCATGCTCATTCTCTTTCATACCTGTAATGAATGTTTCAAATGTTATGTGGTGTGGAAAACATTACTATTTTCATGTGACATTTGTGGCGTGGGGTGAGACATTCCATCTGGTTCAGTAAACAACAGATTTGACGTTAGACATTCAAGCTTGCAGCAATACAGTCACTAGTGGCGTTCATGTCAAGTTCTTAAAATATTAACTCCCAGTCGAGTCACAGACTGTCTTATGAACCCATGTCTGTAGTGTCGTTCCGTCGCCCATGGGTGTCGGTGTTGCCTGTTCCAACTCCCAAGTACAAGCTCTCAGCAGGGTGGAGACGTCGCCGCGGGTCCAATCCTTCGACTGGCGGGGAGTTAATTAACGTAGCGTTCAGGGGCGAACCCAGCATCCGTGGGTCTCCCCTTTGAAGTCTCAGGCAGACGTGATTCACTTAGCGTCGGCATGGCAAAGCAAACGTCTGTGTCTTGTTGAATATAGTTTATTGTGTCAATCCGTTTAGAGTCTGCGTGTGGCTCTGTAGTGCGAGGCTGGGGTGCTGGGTGGCATCTTTTGCGTGGCATGTCCGCGACACAGGCACGAGGAGAACATGCAAACTCCACACATCAGCGGCCAGGATTTGAACCCCGGTTCTCAGAAGTGTGAGGCGGGTGTGCTAACCAGTCATCGTTGATAAACACAAATGTGAAAAGCAAAATGTTAACTACTTACTGTGAGGGGTGAGCATATCACTTTTGTGAAAATACACAATTCGCAACACTCAGTTCAAAACCACAATTTGTTTGCACTCACAGAGTTAAAAGTTTTGTTTGAAACAATGTTTCTTTCAAATGCTGACAAACGATCAAAGAAATTTTCTTTATATAGCACTTTTTATGTTGTTGCTGTAGTTGCAGGGGAATAATAAGTGAGAAAATATTTTTTTGAGGATTGGTGATTAACTACTGTCTTCTTTTCCTTTCGGCTTGTCCCTGAGGGGTCGCAACGGCGCGTCATCCTTTTCCATGTAAGCGTATCTCCTGCATCCTCCTCTTGAACACCAACTGCCCTCATGTCTTCCCTCACGACTTCCATCAACCTTCTCTTTGGTCTTGCTCTAGCTCTCTTTCCTCATACTTCTACCAATATACTGACTCTCTCTCCTCTGGACATGTCCAAACCATTGAAGTCTGCTCTCTCTAACTTTGTTTCCAAAACATCGAACCTTGGCTGTCCCTCTGATGAGCTCATTTCTAATTTTATCCAACCTGGTCACTCCGAGAGCGAACCTCAACATCTTCATTTGTGCCACCTCCAGCTCTGCTTCCTGTTGTCTCATTAGTGCCACTGTCTCTAATCTGTACATCATGGCTGGCCTCACCACTGTTTTACAAACTTTGCCCTTCATCCTAGCAGAGACTCTTCTGTCACATAACACACCTGAGACCTTCCTCCACCCGTTCCAACCTGCTTGGACCCGTTTCTTCACTTCCTGACCACACACACCATTGCTCTGGACTGTTGACCCCAAGTATTTAAAATCCTCCACCCTTACTATCTCTTCTCCCTGTAGCCTCACTCTTCCCTGACCACCCCTCTCATTCATGCACATATATTCTGTTTTACTTCGGCTAATCTTCATTCCTCTGCTTTCCAGTGCATCCCTCCATCTTTCTAACTGTTCCTCCAGCTGCTCCCTGCTTTCACTGCAGATCACAATGTCATCTGCAAACATCATGGTCCACGGGGATACCAGTCTCACCTCATCTGTCAGCCTTTCCATCACCACTGCAAACAGGAAAGGGCTCAGGGCTGATCCCTGATGCAGTCCCACCTCCACCTTAAATTCGTCTGTCACACCTACAGCACACCTCACCACAGTTCTGCTACCCTCGTGCATGTCCTGTATTATTCTAACATACTTTTCTGCCACTCCAGACCTTCGCATGCAGTACCACAGTTCCTCTCTGGGTACTCTGTCATAGGCTTTCTCTAGATCTACAAAGACACAATCTAGCTCCTTCTGACCTTCTCTGTACTTTTCCATCAACATCCTCAAGGCAAATAATGCATCTGTGGTACTCTTTCTTGGCATGAAACCATACTGTTGATCGCAAATACTCACTTCTGTCTAGCCTCCACTACTCTTTCCCATAACTTCATTGTGTGGCTCATCAACTTTATTCCTCTATAGTTTCCACAGCTCTGCACATCACCCTTGTTCTTAACAATGGGCACCAGCACACTTTTCCTCCATTCCTCACGCATCTTCTCACACGCTAAAATTCTATTGAACAAGCTGGTCAAAAATTCGACAGCCACATCTCCTAGATGCTTCCATACCTCCACAGGAATGTCATCAGGACCAACTGCCTTTCCATTTTTCATCCTCTTTAATGCCATTCTAACTTCCTTCTTACTAATCATTGCCACTTCCTGGTCCACCACACTTGCCTCTTCTACTCTCCCTTCTCTCTCATTTTCCTCATTCATCAACTCCTCGAAGTATTCTTTCCATCTATCTAGCACACGACTGGCACCAGTCAACATATTTCCATCTCTATCCTTAATCACCCTAACCTGCTGCAAATCCTTCCCATCTCTATCCCTCTGTCTGGCCAACCTTTATAGATCATTTTCTCCTTCTTTAGTCTCCAACCTGGCATACATGTCATCATATGCCTCTTGTTTGGCCTCTGCCACCATTACCTTTGCCCTATGTCGCATCTCAATGTATTCCCTTACGCCTCTCCTCGGTCCTCTCAGTGCCCCACTTCTTCTTAGCTAACCTTTTTCCTTGTATGATTTCCTGTAATGTGAGGTTCCACCACCAAGTCTCCTTTTCTCCTTTACTGCCAGAAGATACACCAAGTACTCTCCCGCCTGCCTCTCTGATCACCTTGGCTGCAGTGGTCCAGTCTTCTGGAAGCTCCTCTTGTGCACCGAGAGCCTACACAACACACGTCCTGTCTCAGCTTCCACCACATGGTTCTGTGCTCTGCCTTTGTCTTCCTAATCTTCCCCCCCACCACCAGAGTCATTTTACACGCCACCATCCTATGCTGTCCAGCCATACTCTCCTCTACCACTACAGTACAGTCGGTAACCTCCTTCAGATTACATCATCCCCACAAGATGTAATCCACCTGTGTGCTTCTACCTCCACTCTTGTAGGTCACCCTATGTTCCTGACTCTTCTGGAAAAAAAGTGTTCCCTACAGCCATTTGGATGCTTTTTGCAAAGTTTACCACCATCTGTCCCTCCAAGTTCCTTTCCTGGATGCCGTACTTACCCATCACCTCTTCGTCACCCCTATTTCCTTCACCAAAATGTCCATTACAATCTGCACCAATCACGACTCTCTCTCTGTCTGGGATGCTCAGAACTACTTCGTCTACCTCCTTCCAGAATTTCTCTTTCACCCCTAGGTCACATCCTTCCTGTGAGGCATAGCTACTAATCACATTATACATAATACCCTCAATTTAAAGTTTCAGCTTCATCACGCGATCTGATACTCTTTTCACCTACAAGACATTCTTAGCCAACTCTTCTTTTAAAATAACCCCGACTCCATTTCTCTTCCCATCTACACCATGGTAAAATAATTTAAACCCTGCCCCTAAACTTCGAGTATTACTTCCTTTCAACCTGGTCTCCTGGACACACAATATTTCAACTTTTCTCTTAATCATCATGTCAACCAACTCCCGAGCTTTACCTGTCATAGTCCCAACATTCAAAGTCCCCACAATCAGTTCTAGGCTCTGTGTTTTCCTCTTCTTTCTGCCAAAGAACCCGCTTTCCACCTCTTCTTCTTCAACTTCGACCCACAGTAGCTGAATTTCCAACGGCGCCCTGCATGTTGACGGCGCCGGTGGCGGATGTTGTTAACCTGGGCCACGACCGATCCGGTATGGAATTCTTTGGATGAACGCTCATATTTGTTTGGCAAAGTTTTAAGCCGGACGCCCTTCCTGATGCAACCCTCTGAATTTATCCGGGCTTGGGACCAGCCTACAGTTTGCATTGGCTTGTGCCCCCCATAGGGCTGCATTGTGATTAACTTGTGTGACGCTGTGATATTGTAGAGCAAGAGTTTTGTTTTGTTTCTATGAAGTAGAAAGGCCTACAGATCTCTAAGGGTGTAGCCTACTGATAACAAGACAGATTCCATTGAGGGGGGAAAGAGAAAAGAAGATTGTCTTAAAATCCTTCAACTGAACGTTCACACAAAATAATATTGATTGGATTAAGTTATTAGATTGGTATAATTATCAGTGTGCATTCAAAATTAGATCCGGTAGAATTTTAACAATTTCAACATAAACAGATCGTTAAAAGGAATATTAAATGCTCCAAATTGCATTCAGTTATGGCATTTTGAGATTTTTTTGTTTTTACAAGACAGTGAACACACCACACCAACATATCTGCTGCCAAACCTGTCTCACTCAGCCCCACCCTCGCATGTGCCTCTTCTTCTCACTTCTCACTTCACTCAGTCTGAAGGCCAAAATTGACACATGGGTTGACACATGGATTAGATCATGTGTCTACAGGGGGATGACTGCTGCAGTTCAGTCAGTGGTTTACAAAGGGCTTTTGCACTTTTGCAGTTAATGATGGATTTTGTAGAATTAATGCCCTATAAAGGCAAAAAATACTGTGTAGTTATGGTTGACATGTTTATTGTGAAGACACTAAATTAAATTGGATTAAGTGCCTGCCAATTGTGTTGATGTGCAGTATATGAGAATGTGTGTGCCTCCTAGGCACAATTTATCTTCCTTTGAGATCCTCTTTGCAGGGCATCCAAATGTCTGATTGAAACCTCTAGGTTTACTGATGGACACATCTTTGTGCACTGGCTTGGGCCCTTTCAAGTCCTCTTGGTAACTCACACAGCTGTGAAAGTTGCTAAAAGAGCTATGTGGGTTCACGCATCACACTGCAAGACGGTTCTAGTGCCTAGTGTGGTCCCAACTCGTCCTCCTCCTTCACATGCAACGGATGGTAGAAAAGCCTGGCCAGATAAAGCTGAATACTGACCGTAACTGGAAAGGAGCAGCTTGCTGGATAAGTTTGACGAGGCTGAATAGTCTCTAAAGAGGGTTCACTTTTAGCTATAATCAGTGCTGGTAACTGATTCCAAGGCGACACTCGGCAAAGGGTTGCAAGTTGATAGGTCATAAATTGAGCAGAAGATCGGTCATGCCCTTCAAGCCGGGCAACGATCCATCACCTCAACTGTTGCGCACACACTACACGCACTTGCACATTTTCGTCTTGCTACCCGGCAGAAGAAATAAGATGACCAGAAGATCTCCAGAGGTTTTCAAACTACTCTGTGGTTTAGCGTTAATTGCCATAATTATTGTGATCAATATGGATATTGATGCTCCCACTTTGACAGTTGGCACATTTTTGTACATTACGAGATGTGACAACTATGACAAGCTTTTTGGTTACATGTAATCGCCACTACCACTGCTAATTTCACTTCCTATGGTATGAATGGTTTCTTTACGCCCTTCATGTAGCACGCTCTCAAAATCGTTCAAACTGCTGTTTGTTCTTTCATGCCAGCGCAAACCCACGTGTAGTGCCTTCCCCACATTCCAATTTGTCAACACTCTTTCCTTGCAACTTGTCTTTTATCTGTCCACAGTACTTTGACCAAACCGTCCTTGAGGTTCTTGATACTAGCTGGTTCACTGGCCTCGGTTGGCAGGTTTGGCTATATTGTATTGCACTCATTTTCTGTGTCGCTCTTGTGCATGGTTGGCTCTGCGTTTCTCCAGTATACGCGTGTGGCCCTAATTGACGCGCTAACGCTGTCCTCTCCTACTTGTGACTGACATTTTCCTGAATTTTTTCCTCATGGTGACTGTTTGGATGACAGAACTGACCCGGAGTCTGATTTTTCGGTCTAGCCTTTTTGTGAAACTGAATTACAACCTTTTTATAAAGGATTTTCTTAATCCCACATTATAGTGTGAGACCCTGGATGTTTTTTCAGGTTGTTTGTTTAATACGTGTTGTCCATATCATATCATTCATTCATCCATTTTCCGTTCCGCTTATCTTCACGAGGGTCGCGGGTGTGCTGGAGCCTATCCCATCTACCTTCGGGCGAGAGGCGGGGTACATCCTGAACTGGTCTCCAGCCAATCGCAGGGCACATATAAACAAACAACCATTCACATTCACACCTACGGTCAATTAAGAGTCTTCAATTAACCTACCCTGCATGTTTTTGGGATGTGGGAGGAAACCAGAGTACCTGGAGAAAACCCACGCAGGCACGGTGAGAACATGCAAACTCCACACAGGCGAGGCCGGGATTTGAACTCCGGTCCTCAGAACTGTGAGGCGGATGTGCTAACCAGTCAACACCATGCTGCCCCATAGCATATCGTTATTTACTAAGTTTTCTTTTCGTTTGCTTGATTTAAAAAGGGCGGCACGGTGGCCGACTGGTTAGAGCGTCAGCCTCACAGTTCTGAGGACCCGGGTTCAATCCCCGGCCCGCCTGTGTGGAGTTTGCATGTCCTCCCCGTGCCTGCGTGGGTTTTCTCCGGGCACTCCGGTTTCCTCCCACATCCCAAAAACATGCATGAATTGGAGACTCTAAATTGCCCGTAGGCATGACTGTGAGTGCGAATGGTTGTTTGTTCCTATGTGCCCTGCAATTGGCTGGCAACCAGTTCAGGGTGTCCCCCGCCTCCTGCCCGATGACAGCTGGGATAGGCTCCAGCACGCCCGCGACCCTAGTGAGGAGAAGCGGCTCAGAAAATGGATGGATGGATGATTTAAAAAGGGGGGATTTGTTATGACAAAATATGGGCTATATTCTTTTATTATATTATCCCATAGTTTCTGTGTGATATTCATTACTTCAATAGTTCTTTGTTCTTGTGTGACTTTTTTCAAATGCACCTAGTAGCTCTACCAGCCTCCCTTTTCTCTTAAGGACGAGATAACTGTGTGAATAGGTCTTTCTTCTTTCCTTATCTCTCCCATTTTAGTTTAACTGTCAGTTTGTTCTTCCCTGTTCTTCATAGATGGGGAGAAGCGTGAAGCAACTGCAGGTTCCTCTCTTGTCTGTCTCTCTCTTTGCAAAGATTTGTTTCTTTCTTTTTTGTAATAAAAACGCAAAGGCAAGATTGCTTCCTTACTTATTCTGTCAGAAAAAGATTTGGCAAAACACAGGCAATCCAAGACTTCTAGCTCCCAAAACACTTCGTCCAACACTTCCAGGAAGATCCCAAGGCGTTCCCAGCCCAGATGTAGTCTCTCCAGCATGTCCTGGGTCGTCCCCGGAGCCTCCTCCCAGTGGGACGTGCCCGGAACACCTCATGAGGGAGGCGTCTGGGATTCCACGTCCCTAGAGCCAGCTTCTGTAGCCAGGGATTGGACCGCCAAAGTCCCCCACCTTTGGCCGCTACCCAGCTCACGACCCATCTGACCCCTTTGGCCCCTCCCACAGGTGGTGAGCACATGGAAAGGGAGACCCATTTTGTCTTTTCAGGCGGTGCCTGGCCATGCCCCAGGCGCTCGCCTTGAGCCCCACCTCCAGGCCTGGCTACATAGGGGGGCCCAGATGACCTGCGTCTGGGCTAGGGAAACTTAGGTCCATTTATTTTTATTATCATAAGGGGTCATTTAGCCATGCTTTGTCTGGTCCCTCACCTAGGACCTGTATACCATGGGTGACCCTACCAGTGGCCTAAAGCCCCAGACAACTTAGCTCCTACGATCATCAGGACACACAAACCCCTCCACCACGATAAGGTGACAGTTCAGCAAGGGCAATATGTGACCGACAGCCGTGTTTTTTAGCTTTATACGTTTTCTAAAAAGGCAGTGCAAATGCTTTCCAATGATGTATAGATTGTGGTAATCGGGGAACATTTGATGAAGAAACTGTATGTGGAAGTGGTGCGTCAGCCTAACAACAAGGATATTTTGTTTACATCATGAGGGACTGTATTATGAACTCTTCCTGTTTCATACATGTAATGAGATACATTTTAATTAAAGCTGCGGCTGCAGAGAACCCCAACCTTTCTGTTGATTCCAGACATGATGTGGTTTTCCTTGTTTTGCGCATGGCAGCAGCCGATTAGTGTCGTTCATTTATCGTCATTGTCTGACTATTCTTATGGAGTTTTTTCTGGACCTCTCAATAAAAGAATCTTTTTGGGGCATTAAGGTAAGAAATTCCCATGACTTCCACCTGGTAATTGATTTTTACTTATGTTTCTGGTGTTTGAATCACATCTGAAAATCTATCTTTTTCATGTTATCAATGCTTTATGTGCTCTAGCACAAAACACGGGCATACGACTTCCAATCGTATGTTGGAGGGTCACATAGTTTAGAACCCATCCATCCATCCATTTTCTGAGCCGCTTCTCCTCACTAGGGTCACGGGCGTGCTGGAGCCTATCCCAGCTATCATCGGGCAGGAGGCGGGGTACACCCTGAACTGGTTGCCAGCCAATCGCAGGGCACATACAAAAAAACAACCAATCGCACTCACATTCACACCTACGGACAATTTAGAGTTGTCAATTAGCGTGCATGTTTTTGGCATGTGGGTGGAAACTGGAGTGCCCGGAGCAAACCCACGCAGGCATGGGGAGAACATGCAAACTCCATACAGGCGGGGCCGGTGATTGAACCCCGCTCCTCAGAACTGTGAGGCTGACGCTCTAACCAGTCGTTCACCGTGCCGCCTAGTTCAGAACCATCAAAACATTTTCTTAAAGTGGCCAAACACATTTGATATAATTACATTCTAATCTTTACAGACTGTCCAGCTGGTGTGATTACCTGGGTGGTGTCTTCCCCTTAGTTTTTGCATGCAAGAGCAGGGTGTCAGATTATGCGATTGAGATTTGCAGTCTTGCGACTGAGAGTCAGTGGAGCAACAGAGCACAACTCGATGCATTTTTTCAATGACTAGCTCCCAGTGTCAAAGATCTTTTGGTCACTTGGACCATCTCGCCATAAAGATTGAAATGAGACTTTTGGATCGCTAGCTGGACAGAGGTCGTCAGAAGGTTGCGTCACTGCGCGCTTGGAGAACGAGCCTCATCAACCAGCCAAGCCAAGGCAAATCACCTGTTGCCAGCCTCATTCCATCAGCTAGCACCCCTACAGATGAACCCAGCCAACTGGGCGGGTCTCATCTCTCCCTCGAGGAACGTCAACGTCGGCTGAAGGAAGGGCGGTGCGCCTCTACAGCAGGTAGTTAAGGTCATTCCGTGAGCAGCTGTCACTTCAAAGTTGCTGTTACTGGTCACAAAAAATTTGGGAGTGGTGATTATAAATCTCAATAAGGGAAGACCCTTCCCAAAATAACACTATGCCCTACTGATCAAGCGATTCAAACGTCTGTATTTATTTACTTTAGTTCTGACGCAAATTTACTCAACTCTCTCCTTGTTAGGCGTATGCGCCTAAAGACATTCCAAGTGAAACGCCACCGCAATGTTTATGCTGCAGACAGGAGTTTTATTGGCAAGATTACTCACTGCACCCAAACGCTCACATCGCCTTTGAGCTCCTGGACAGAGCCAAGGTCTTCACCAAACTAGACTTAAGAAATGCATATCATCGAACGAACAGGAACAGCATTTACCACACCCATGGGACATTATGAGTGTTTGGTAATGCTTTTTGGACTAACTAATGCTCCCACTGTCTTGCAAAACCTTATCAATGACGTCTCGCGTGATATGTTAAATGTTTACATTTCTGTATATTTAGACGATAATTTGATATTGTCCCCTGATGACGGGACTCACATTAATCATGTCAGCTCTTTGTTGTAGCTGTTGATGCAGAATGAACTATGTAAAAGCTGAGAAATGGGAGTTCCATAAAACATCAGTTTTTTTTTCTTAGATTTGTACTTACCTTGCCTTTTGCCTCACGTTTTTTGATTACTGTTGCCTTTGCTGAATGCCCATCCGTGTGCCAACCTTGCCTATTTATTAAATTACTCTGCTTGAACTGTTCTTTGAGAATTGGAGTCTTGAATTTGGGTCCTGGCCTTCGTTCCATTCATTACACAGACCTTCATTGCACACTAACCATGGGCCAGTGGAATGAAGAAATTTCAGAATTACAACCCCAATTCCAATGATGTTGGGACATTGTGTTAAACATAAATAAAATCAGAATACAATGATTTGCAAATCATGTTCAACCTATATTTAATTGAATACACTACAAAGACAAGATATTTAAGGCTCAAACTGTTTTTAGCAAATAATCATTAACTTTGGGTTTTATGGCTGCAACGCGTTCCAAAAATGCTGGGACAGGGTTATGTTTACCACTGTGTTACATCACCTATTCTTTTTACCACATTGATTAAAGTTTGGGAACTGAGGACACTAATTGTTGAAGCTTTGTAGGTGGAATTCTTTCCCATTCTTGCTCATTGTACAGCTTCAGCTGTTCAACAGTCCGGGGTCTCCGTTGTCGTAGTTTACGCTTCATAATGCGCCACACATTTTCAATGGGAGACAGTTCTGGACTGCAGGCAGGCCAGTCTAGTATCCGCACTCTTTTACTACGAAGCCATGCTGTTGTAACACGTGCAGAATGTGGTTTGGCTTTGTCTTGCTGAAATAAGCTGGGGCGTCCATGAAAAAGACGTTGCTTGGATGGCAGCGTATGTTCCTCCAAAACCTGTATCTACCTTTCAGCATTAATGGTGCCTTCACAGATGTGTAAGTTACCCATGCCATTGGCACTAAAACCGCCCCATACCATCACAGATGCTGGCTTTTGAACTTTGCGTCCATAACATTCCGGATGGTTCTTTTCCTCTTTGGCCCGGAGGACACAACGTCCACAATTTCCAAAAACTATTTGAAATGTGGACTCGTCAGACCACAGAACACTTTTCCACTTTTCATCATTCCATCTTAGACGAGCTCGGGCCCAGAGAAGCCGGCGGCGTTTCTGGGTGTTGTTGATAAATGGCTTTTGCTTTCCATAGTAGAGTTTCAAGTTGCAATTACAACTGAACGCCGAACTGCATTTACTGACATTGGTTTTCTGAAGTATTCCTGAGCCCACATGGTGATATCTTTTACACATTGATGTCAGTTTTTGATGCAGTGCCGCCTGAGGGATTGAAGGTCACGAGCATTCAATGTTGGTTTTTGGCCTTGCCACTCACTGTCAGGGATTTCTTCAGATTCTCTTAACCTTTTGAATTTTATTATGGACCATAGATGATGAAAACCCTAAATTCCTTGCAATTGTACGTTGAGGAACATTGTCCTTAAACTGTTCGACTATTTTCTCACGCGCTTGTTCACAAAGAGGTAAACCTCATCCCATCTTTGCTTGTGAATGACAATTCAGGGAAGCTCCTTTTATACCCAATCATGGCACCCACCTGTTCCCAATTAGCTTGTTCACGTGTGGGATGTTCCAGGTGTTTGATGAGCATTTTTTGCCACCTGTCCCTCCTTTTTTGGAACGTGTTCAGCCATAAAAGTCTAAGTTAAAGATTATTTGCTAAAAACAATAAAGTTTATCAGTTTGAACATTAAATATATTGTCTTTGTTGTGTAGTCAATTAAATATAGGTTGAACATGATTTTCAAATCATTATATTCTGTTTTTATTTATATTTAACACAACGTCCCAACTTCATTGGAATTGGGGTTGTACATACTGCCCAAAACAAAACACACTTTTCAAAATATGGATACAGTACTTAAACTAAATTAATCAAAGGAATGACAAAAACGTCCTGCTCTGTCTACGATCCAGCCGGTACACGTCCATTTTTATGTGTCACTGTTGAGGAGCTTGAAGACCTCCGCAAAGGAAACATTAGTGGTGCCCACTCAACTTCCTCTATGCTCGATCCTCGCGTCTCAATGTGGATTTAAGACAAGTGAGATCCTAACTAATATGGTGGTCTGAGAACAACCGGGTCGCTCTCAAATGAGATCCACCCTTATTCTCATCCGTTCTGCTCTTCCTGTACCAACCAATCAGCTCTTTCCAGGTAGCTGAATCTCATCAGCGTGTGTATTTATTCCCTTGTTTTCATGCACTCTATCTCTGACCATTGTTATAGTGTATGTCGTGTTTCGCCAATCCTTTTGTCCATGTCTGTCTCCCATTTTTCATTTCTCATATCTTTTTTTGTAATTATTTGGGTAGCTATTATTTTGTCATAATTACTCTTTTTGAGATTTGCTGCTATCATGCACTGCCTACTTCCCTGCACTTGGATCCACCAACCTTCTTTGCCTCCACTCCACAACAATGAAAACTTCCTTGTGACAAAAGTGCTCATTTGTGTAAAATAAATATGCTGAAGTTTCTGTCAAGGGAGAGGGATAATTGGAAGCGGACACAAACAGGAAATGTTTAAGACACAGTGGAAAATAAATTATGGAAGGACACAGACACATTTGTAATAATGATGAAAAATGGTGCAAGGAAGAGTGAGATAAACAACAGCACCACAGACAGTTCAACAACAAAAATAATAACTTTGGGCAACATTCTGTATATTTGCAGTATATACACAGACTGGCCACAACATCTCAACCACTTTGACCATCTAATGAGATCCAATACTGTAAGTGCTGGATAGAAATGTACTTTAAAAAGATAATGCTCAGTGTAGATTGACAAATAGACCGACAGACACCTTTAACAAGAGGTATTAATTTAAAATTATAGTTATTATTGTTGTGGTAGTTTGCAGCAGGCGGCACAATCAAAGTAGTGGGTATAATATCTGCCTGACAGCTTTGCGGTTGGGGTTTAAAATTTGAGTGGTGTTTGCATGTTCTCCTGTTATAGTCTGGGGTTTCTCTGGGTACTCAGGCTTCCTTCCATATTTCAAAAACATGCATGGGTTGGCTTTTCTGCCATTCCATCTCCAGTGATTGATATTGTTAGTAGGGAAAAGGCAATCGTGTAATATAATGTAGTACAACTTTGCTACTGTACTTATGTAGGAATTTTACATATTTATACTTATTTATATTTCTGTCAACTTTGACTTTTACTCCACAACATTTCCTAAATAAAATGTACAGTATATATATATTTTCTCTCATCTTCTTCGTTACTCACTATTACAAAACAAAATCTGAAGAAATTCTTCTTTAACGTAATGCCTGACCCTCGGCGCACAGTGAGGAGATGCGTGCCTGTCCTGCCTGTAATGATGTGGGAGGAATACATGAAGGTTCAGATCCTGAAAATGATATTCGGATATTCTGGACATCTTGATATGGTCGGACCAGTCTCAAGTATCTCTCTTTGTCTTGAAGCCAGCAGATGCCAGTATCGCGGGAATCACTTTGCTCACATTATTGGAGATACACTTTTAACTAGGCTTTACACGATCAGCGAGTTTAAAAAAAACGATAACAGATCCGATCTCAAGCTGGAGCAATGTGTCTATTTAAATGACTTGTTAATTTAATATGTATAATTGTGTACTGTATACTGAGTATTTTCAAAAGTATTCTCGAGCATTTTAGACAAAAGATTAAACATTGAATGACCTCCAAGAGGCATTCAAGGATTGGCCACTGACATAAGTTTAAGTTTTCAGTCAGGTCAAACCAACATTAAAACAGGACAGAAATAATGGGTGCTAACTTGGTGTAATTAAATTACTTTATTGTAATTAAATCACTTCCCACACTCCGAAACTTTAGAGCATGACTCAATGCCGGCATGGTTACTACAACCGTTAGTGCTAGCACTAGCTTGCTAGGCTACAGAACATTGTTGCCTGCTTGTGAGCCGTATTGTATTAAAAGTATGTGAACATAACTCAAGCAATCCTTGAACGAAGATCCTCTCCCGAGCACCTGTGATGACCACACTACGTGTTTCCTTATTTTATTATTCCCCCCCCAGACAATAAATTTGCGCCATCTATTGTTGTTGTCATCGCCATTGTAATGAGTGTGTCCGGTCACGTTTGCGTTGACAAAATAAAGCCCAGTGATCGTAAAATGTTGTCTGTCTCAGACGTTTGTCTGTCCCACAGCGCCGACATTTCTTTTTAACTTAATAAATTTATTGCCGGTCAGATATTTACAGTACTATGTCAAAAGACACGTGACAAGGCTAAAAATAAACTAGATTTTGGATCCAAATATACTGTACATAATGGTGACGTGGAGTAAATATCTTTTGCGGAGCCGATCAATGACGTCATTGATCGGATCTGCAAATTATGACGTTACAGCCGATCAGCATAAAATGGTAATTATTGGCCGATACCGATCAAGCCGATCAGATAGGTGTAAAGTCGACTTTTAACCTTGGGGTGGCCAGGGGTTTGCCAAGGCTATTTCAGGGCGTCCACAAACTATGGCAATGGATTTGTTTCTCAATGTATTGCAATCATCCATCCATCCATCCATCCATTTTCTGAGCCGCTTATCCTCACTAGGGTCACAGGAGTGCTGGAGCCTATCCCAGCTATCAACGGGCAGGAGGCGGGGTACACCCTGAACTGGTTGCCAGCCAGTGCCCGGAGAAAACCCACACAGGCACAGGGAGAACATGCAAAATCCACACAGGTGGGGCCGGGGATTGAACCCCGGTCCTTAGAACTGTGAGGGAGACGCTCTAACCAGTCGGCCAACCGTGCCGCCCTATTGCAAACAGATTATTTTAATGTTGAAATATATTTAAGTACATACTGTATTAGGCACACGGGAGATTATATTTATGAAAGTAATTTGCATTTTATAGTCGCCACGGTGGACGACTGGTTAGCACATCTGCCTCACAGTTCTGAGGACCGGGGTTCAAATCCTGGCTCCACCTGTGTGGAGTTTGCATGTTCTGCCCGTGCCTGTGTGGGTTTTCTCCGGGCACTCCGGTTTCCTCCAACATCCCAAAAACATGCATGGTAGGTTGATTGAAGACTCTAAATTGCCCTTAGGTGTGAATGTGAGTGGGCATGGTTGTTTGTTTCTATGTGCCCTGCGATTGGCTGGCGAAGATAGCTGGGATTGGCTCCAGCACGCCCACGACCCTAGTGAGGATAAGCGGAATGGAAGATGAATGAATGAATTTGCATTTTCTATAACTTTGTACAAATTGTAAAACAACTTGGCAACAATTTTTCAAACAATGGACAAGAACAACTCAGTCTCATTGATTCACTCATATTTACCGATTCACTTTCAGTTAAACTTACCCATTTACTCACTCACTCACTCACTCACTCACTCACTCACTCACTCACTCACTCACTCACTCACTCACTCACTCACTCATCCAAGTTACTTACTTTCACTCACAGTTACTCACGCTCACTCACACAGTTACAGTAATGCTCACAGTTACTCACTCACGATCAGTTACTCACACAACATGGTTAAAGGAGCCAGTAGATTATTAGGTTTACTCTCTGGGTGGGGTCCTCAGCCTTCGTGGTGCGGCCACAGCAATTACACGACACTTCTGTCAGTCTTTGTACATATAAAACGGTATCAATTTACTTGCATGTATCCGCAGGCACATACCCCTAGGACTTTCACTGGGTGTGGGGTCACGCACTTACTGCAACAAATAACTCATGAATATGCAAATCGCTTGTGTATCCCCTCACTTATACTCTCGTCCTGTAGACTTTTTATAATTTACATAATTAATCCCACCACACTTCAGTTGTACAGCTGGGTTCACGACCCTTGTCCTGCATGCTTCTTCTCCTGTCCTTGTCCTGTTCTATCTTGTCCTGTCCTTCCCTCACAGGGTGTAGCACTGCAGCCCCATGCAACACTCATATTTAATGTTTCATTGTTGTAGATAATGTAATGATTTAATTCTCTCATCCTGTTTACAATTAGTGCTTTGTCTTTTGTCTTTGTTTCTCTCTCCCTTCTAGAACCTTTGTTCTGTTCGAGTGATCAAGTCTGATTCTCAATAAACCTCAGTTATAATACGACAGCGGAAGCTTAAAACCTCCACTGTGACACAGTAAAACTGTTCCGGCATAAAAGGGATACAGATTTTCCATTCTGCCTGACCTAACAGTCGAACAGGACTAAAAAAAAAATACAAGTAAAAAAAAAAAAGTTTTTTAAATGGAGAAAACCCACCCTGGGAGAACATGCAAATTCCACACAGGCTGAGCCGGGATTTGAACCCCGGTCCCCAGAACTGTGAGGCAGATGTGCTAACCAGGCCTCATCAAAGACGAGGACGAGTCTGTGTATCAGCTGGAGCTTTGGTGTGGCCAACACAACCTGTAGCTGAACACCCTCAAGACGAGATGATTGTGGACCAGTAGTCATCCTTCTCCACAGCTGCCCCTCACGCAGTCGATCGTATGAGATTCGCCCGGAGGTCCTAAAGGCTCTGGATGTTGTGGGGCTGTCCTGGTTGACACGCCTCTGCAACATCGCGTGGACATCAGGTACAGTGCCTCTGGATTGGTAGACTGGGGTGGTGATCTACCTTTTTAAGAATGGAACACACCCTCAGGTCCCCTACTACAGGAGGATCACCTGGTAAGGTCTATTCGGGCGTGCTGGAGAGGAGGGTCCGTCTGGAAGTCGAATCTCAGATTCAGGAGGAGCAGTGTGGTTTTCTTCCTGGCCGTGGAACAGTGGAACAGCTGTAGACCCTCGGCAGAGTCCTCGAGGGTGCATGGGAGTTCGCCCAATCAAGCTACATGTGTTTTGTGGACTTGGAGAAGGCATTCGAGGAGTCCTGTGGGGGGTGCTTCGGGAGTATGGGGTATCAAACCCCCTGATATGGGCTGTTCGGTCCCTGTACGCTCGGTGCCAGAGTTTGGTCTGGATTGCTGGCAGTAAGTCGGACTCGTTTCCGCTAAGGTTTGGACTCAGCCAAGGCTGCCCTTTGTCACCGTTTCTATTATTGACGCAGCCGAGGCGTAGAGGGGGTCCGGTTTGGTGGCCTCAGGATTGCATCTCTACTTTTTGAAGCTGATGTGGTTCTGTTAGCTGCATCAAGCCGTGATCTCCAATTCTCACTGGAGCGCGTCGCAGCCGATTGTGAAGCGGCTGGGATCCGAATCAGCACCTCCAAATCTGAGACCATGGTCCTCAGTCGGAAAAGGGTGGCGTGCCCCCTCTGGGTTGAGGATGAGCTCCTGCCCCAAGTGGAGGAGTTCAAGTATCTTGGGGTCTTGTTCACGAGTGAGGGAAGAATGGAACGGGAGCTCGACAGGCGGATCGGTGCAGCGTCTGCAGTGATGCGGACTTTGTATCGGGCCATTGTGGTAAAGAAGGAGCTAAGCCAAAAGGCGAAGCTCTCAATTTACCGGTCGATCTATGTTCCTACCCTCACCTGTGGTCACAAGATGTGGGTCGTGACCGAAAGAACGAGATCCCGGATACAAGCGGCCTAAATAAGTTTCCTCCGCAGGGTATCCAGGCTCAGATAGGGTGAGAAGCTCAGTCATCCGGGAGGATCTCACAGAAGAAGAAGAAGAAGAATCACCTTTATTGTCATGAACATGCATGCATTCACATGAAATTTGTTCTCTGCATTTTACCCATCACAGTGAACACATACACAAACACACACACGTTAGTGGAACACACTGGAGCAGGGGGTAGCTGAAGCGCCCAGAGAGCATTTCGGGGTATTAGTGTCTTGCTCACAGACACCACAGGCGTGAGTCCGGGGGATGTAGCCATGAGTCCGGGGGATGTTGGTGGTCCTATATTTTGCTCCTATATTGTTCTCACTCTTTAAACATGTTTTCAGCACTTATCTTAAACATATTTAATGTATTTAGAAACAAAAAAAAAGGATTTACGTTTGATGCAAACTCAGACACATTTCAACGTTTTACGTTGAAAAGCTTATGAGGGTCATCTAGATATAAATCGTATACAGTATCAAGAGGAAAGTTGCCACTGAAACTTCTTTGTTATTCTACTTAATTGCAATCGATGTTCCATCTGATCATACATACACAAATTGCTGGATAACTAGTTTAGAAATTAGAAGGCAGTAAAAACTGTTTATTCAACTATTTCGCCATTTATTTTGAACGGGCCACATGTGGCAGACCGGATCTAGCCCCCGGGTCTTGAGTTTTACACCTGTGGTATCGAGTATAGAACTGTCCTAAGTGATTTACAACATTTTTTTTTTATTTTATTTATTTATTTTTGTCGACTGAAAACATTTGGGTTTGAAGAAAATTGCTTAGTCTGGGAATTTACTTGGTCAATTTAAAAAATTCTACTTCTATCCCTGATTAACTCCTTTATTGTTTTCTGTCTGTTTTAGGTCATTTTCATTCTGTGTGCTGGAGGATCCCATATTATTTTGGTTGTATCTTTCTTTAAATTGTCAGGCAAAACGTTTCTATAGACCTCTAAATTGCCATGCAAGCCCGATACAGATTAGCTTGTATGTTTGCAGATAGATTTAAGCAGATAATTTTTTCGTTAAAGCTTTAGCCTTTCCCTCACTTTGGCAAAGGTTAATCTTTGTGTCCTCAGTCCATTAAATTTGGCACTAGAATTTTTTATGTTCGGCTCTATGCTTTAGGGAAAATTCCAGCCTGGCGTTTCTTCCTGTCAGTTACATGTTCAAATACTTTTGTTCACATACAAATAATGGGTATATTCAAACAAAAGATGCAGTTTTCTAAATTGTGTATCATATCTGGATGGAAATAAAAGCTGAAATGTTGCTCTCTTTTCTCATATTCCTCTCTTGAAGTCAAACATAAAGATTTCATATTTTTATTTCATTAAAACAAAGGAATTAGACGCACTGTACCAGTGCTTCTGGAGGGTGTATTTAATGCTTACTTAGCCTTGGAACCCACATTATAGTCCAAAAGTAGTATTGAAAGAGTAGAGAGTGGGGACAAATGCTTTGTTGAAAGCAGTCACAGGTCAACAAGAGTTTTACATTAGACAGAGTTTATCAGTGTTCAAGTACATACTCCTACTGTATGTTACGCAAGACTTGCCATAGAAAAAAAAAAAAACATGCTACACAACAATGCATGTTACAATGAGACATTCCACTGCATTAACAACATACTAAGTGATAATCTAAAAAAAATTAAATGATGTCAAACTGAGCAATGTTCATTTTGGTAGAAACACTTAAATGATCAAAAGACAGTACAAATGCAAGGATTATTTTAAAAGATGCAAATAATTATGTTATGTTCCTGTACTGGCCTTTGAAAGTGATAAAATATTTTTCTTTTATTTGCACTTTTTACACGGTTTTATAAGGGCACATGTATTTGTTTCAGCATATCTGGTGTAAACAGAGAGTATGTTGGAGGAACTAATTTTCAAAAAGCTAAGCACTCCTTGATATTCCAAAACATTCAATCCAGGCCATCCTTGATCAAAAACTTCACGGTCAGACCCTTTTGTTTTGATGTGGTGATATAACCAAACTGTTCATGAGCATTAATAAGCTTGAGCACACACACATATGCACAACACGCACGCAAATACACGCACACGCATATTCAGAGAATACAAAAATGATAATGTTCACCCACAAAGAATGCACTGTGGGTGCTGGAATTTTTTAAAAATGTAATTCCTTTTTCAAGCCTTGTGAGCAAGGGTGTCGAAGTATGGAATGTTTTACCAGAGCTCCAATCACGGAGGGGTCCCTGGGCCTTTGTAACGTTTTGAAGATTTTTTTGTTGTTGTTATTTAAATGTCAGTCATAAAAACTGATGTCATAAATGTTAATATTGAATACATTTTGCTGTTAAGGTTCAACAATAAGTTTGCTATATTCAAATTAAGATTGTCTAAGATTTTTTGGGTGTAAGTAGTACACCCACATTGGAAAAATGTAAAATGGTTCATTACAGAAACCACCTGCAGGAAGGTTGCTTGAAGGGTTGCTAACTTTACTTAGCGACTCCGAGCAACGTTGCGTCATGTTCCCTGCAAAGACAAAATCATGCTGTCAGAAGAGAAACGGGAGACAGGCGAGAGAAAGAAGAATAAAAGTACGCAGCGAAGTGCTAAGTTTATTTCTTTGAAAAGAAAAATAAGGTTTAGTTCGGCGTGAGGGTATGTCTGTAGCGAGGAGCAGATCACATTAGCCTAAACTGCTGTTTGCCATCACTTCCCTCATCACGGTCTCCTTTGCTCTCAGACAAAGTCCGTTCAATGCGGGAGTACCACTATCAAAAAAGGTGCGGACATATGGGGGGACAGATCTGCTCTGTCAGTAAGTCGCTACCAAACAGGACACTGTTGTGTTTGCTGTGGTAGAGTGAATATATAGCGAGAGCAGTGAATCAGATCAATATCATGATTGTTTCACAGCGGTTAGAACAACACAAATAAACATCCCCACCCAGCCGTGAAGCTCAACCACAAACTTCTGAATAAACACCAGTGTGCTATTGAAAATACAGAAGCGACCAAAATAAAAATGAAAAACCAGAACACTATTTCAATTTAAGTGATACAAAATGTTTTTCATTATTTAATTGAAATAGTAATTAAATTGAAATTAATTACAAACTTTTTTATCCTGGTCAGAAAAAAAAGCAATGAGCAGAAAATTAAAAAGTTTAAAGGAATAATGTCTGATAAAATCACTAGAAACAACATATAAAATATGATAGCAACAAAAAATAGAAATAATGGAAATATTGCTGCATTCCAGGAAGGTAAGAAGTTTTCCGATGTGCAACCAGGAAAAGTGCACTGGAATGCAACTCAAACTCGGAGGTCCAAGTTGCGAAGTCGGGGAAAAAATATCTACCCAGACTTCACACAGTTGCTTCAATCTGACGTCACTGAAACAATAGTGACGGTACTCAGAACTGTGAGGCAGACGCTCTAACCAGTCGGTCACCGTGCCGCCCAAATATATTCATCTATCTTTATTTAGTTATTCAACATAACGTCACGTAATACAACGTGATTTATATTGACTGTGTTGTCATGAACTGCTCTGCAGTACCATTATTGAAGCATCGAGGGTAGTTTGCGCCCTGTCTCTCCCCCCCTCCCTTCTCTTTTTCAGCACCTTCCTCAATCCGCGCACCTGTCTCCAATCAGCCCTCGTCACCACCTACATATAAGCCTGTCTGTTCCCGGAAATCCTCGCCAAAGTATTGCAGCTTATTCCAGCGGTATCACGGTCCACTTACTTCACGTAAGCCAGACTGTTCCTTGTTTCCCTTTTTGACTCCTGTGTCTCTCCTCGTTCCCAATATTCCCCAGTGTTCCTGATCCACGTCATTCCTGCCACCAAGCCAGCCGTCTGTCTTCTCCACTGCCTGCCACCTGTCCGCTGAACTCCGTAAAGTATTTGATCACCCCGTTCAGGGCAAAGAAGCCACCCGTCGTCTCCTCACGCTCACTCAGGGCGCTAAATCCGTAGTGGAATACTCCATTGAGTTCCATATTTTTGCGGGTGAATGACACTGCACTTAGGGGGATTTTTTTTCCTCACAGCCTCTCTGAACAACTCAAAGACGAGCTTGCGGTCCGGGACGAACCCTCCTCACTTGGAGATTTCATCGCGCTTTCCATCCGTCTGGATAACAGACTGCAAGAGAGAGCACAAGAGAGTTAGTTTCAAGTCATTTATGTTTTTAAACGTGTATCTGTCCTTGACTGGACTTAATATCCAGCCCTCAACTCTGACGCACTATTGTCTGGAGAGTACAAGCCAGGTAGACGGTACCCGATGGGGACGGGAGGAGCTGCTGCTTAAACATATACAAACAAATTCGGGTCACATTAAATCAAACTAAATATCGCACTTTCAAAATAATATGTTAATCTTCAATACTTGGTTGGGAATCCCTTTGCTTTAATCACTCCCTCGATGCGACGTGGCATTGAGGCAATCAGCCTGTGGCATTGCCGGAGAGTTATGGAAGCCCAGATTTCCTTGATTGCTTGCTGTCAGTTCTTTGTTTTGGGTTCTGGTGCCCCTCATTTTCCTCTTGGTGGTTTTTGAACCCGTGACTCCCGCCTGTTTCCACTCTTTCTGGATCTCTGCTAGATTCTTGAATCTTTGCTGTTTGATAATCCGCTAAAGCCCACCGTCATCTCTTTTGCTGGTGCATCTTCTCCTGCCACATTTTGTCCTTCCACTAGACTTTCCATTGATATGCTTGGACACAGCACTCTGTGAACAGCCTCCTTAGCTATGAACTTTTGTGGCTTACCCATCCTATGGAGGGTATCAATGATGGTCTTCTGGCCAGTTGTCAAGTCTGCAGTCTTCCAATATTGAACTTAACTGAGACAATTGAACCAAACTGAAGCAATTTGATGACACATGGGAAACCTGTGCAGGTGCTTTGAGTTTAGAAGATTATTAGTGTGTGACACTCAGTTTAAAACATTTATGGCCTGCAAAATTTGGTCTGATTTCTTCACAGTATTAAAATTTTTGGAATTCCTGATCTCATGGGTTTTATGAGCTGGAAGCCAAAATTATGTAAATACAAACAAATAAATACTTGAAATTGTTTAAATTGTGGGTCCTGAATCTATAATCTATGAAAGTTTATCTTTTTGAACGGAATTATGGAAATAAATAAACCTTTCCATGATATTCAAATTTTTTGGAAAAGGTCTTTATATTTCTCTCGGATACGTTAAAACCCTGTGCCTCGTGTGAAGCGTGTATGAGTGTGTGAATGTGGATGAGCACTGAACCTCGCTGCCTTTCTTTTAAACTAAACTAAGCTTAGTTAGCAAGAGCTATTGTTTTGACTAAACTGTTAGTTTGTTTGAACATTCAAATATGGTTTACATGAAATAACATTCAGGTTCAACTATCAGGATACACTAAATGGATCATTTTCATTGAATCAAAGCTAAAATATTAAATGTGATGACTGCTCTTTTTTCTTTTTTTAAATTAGGCAGTGTTTATTTTGTCCCCAGTCTTAAGTCAGTTTTTTTTTCAGTCTAGGGGTTTGTGTGTCCCAATGATCCGAGAAGCTAAGTTGTCTGGTGCTTTATGCCCCTGGTAGGGCCACCCATGGCAAACTGGTCCTAGGTGAGGGACCAGATAAAGCACGACTCCAAAGATCCCTATGATGTATAAAAATACTGGAAGATGTTTTCTCTTGCTTGAACCCGGGTCACTGGGGGCCCCCTCCGAAGCCAGGCCTGGAGGTGGGGCTCGAAGGCCCGCACCTGGTTACCGGGCCTGCACCCATGGGACCCGGGAACAGTCCGAAAGGGTAACGTGGGTCCCCCTTCCCATGGGCTCACCACCTGTGGGAGGGGCTATAGGGTCGGTGTAGTGTGAGCTGGGCGGTGGCCGAAGGCAGGGACCTTGGCGATCCGATCCCCAGCTACAGAAGCTGGTTCTAGGAACGTGTAATGTCACCTCTCTGGCAGGGAAAGAGCCCGAGCTGGTGTGTGAGGTTGAGAAGTTCTGACTAGATACAGTATAGTTGGGCTCTCCTCCACACACAGCTTGAGCTCTGGTACCAGTCCTCTCGAGAGGGGTTGGACTCTCTTCCACTCTGGAGTTGCCCACAGTGAGAGGCGCCGAGCAGGTGTGGGTATACTTATTCAGAGTACCCACCCTTTTTGGAGTCCTTGTAAGGGGTGCTGCAGATCACTCCCACTGGAGACTCCATCATTCTGCTGAGGGACTTCAACACTCAGATGGGCAATGACTCTGGAAGGCTGTGATTGGGAGGAACTGCCCCCCTGATCAGAACCCGAGCGGTGCTCTGTTATTGGACTTCTGTGCTCATCACGGATTGTCCATAACGAACACCATGTTCAAGCATAAGGGTGTCCAGACGTGCACTTGGCACCAGGACACCCTAGGCCACAGTTCGATGATCGACTTTGTGGTCATCTCATCGGACTTGTGGCCACATGTCTTTGACACAAGGGTGAAGAGAGGGGCGGCGCTGTCAACCAGCTGGCAACGCGAAATGCAGCGTTGGTGGTCAGTGAGGCAACAACTCGGATGTGGGAGGAGTTCAGTAAAGGCCATGGAGAACGACTTAGAGGAAATTCGAGGCCACCTTCCGGGGTCTCAAGAGGGGGAAGCAGAATACTTTAAAGACTTCCTCAAGTCCACAAACAACCCTTCCCAGGAGGAAACAGAGTCTGAATTCTCTCAGGCAGCCTTCCTATCTATGAGGTTGAGGTCACCGAGGTGGTTAAAAAGCTGGCTGTTGTGGACATCAGGAACAGTGCCTCTGTATTAGCAGAATGGGATGTGGTCCACCTTTTTAAGAAGGGGGACTGGATGGTGTGTTCCAACTACAGGGGGATCACACTCCTCATCCTCCCTGGTAAGGTCTATTCAGGGGTGTTGGAGATGAGGATCCGTCAGGAAGTCGAATCTCAGAAAAACTACTGCCCCTATAACTCAACCTTGGATAAGTGGAAGAAAATGCATGGATGGATGTTGGGTACTTATGCCAATAACAATTTTTAAAGGGCTAGAACATTTATCGTACAGTAGCCTTAGTAATTTTTTGAAGTGACCTGTATGAGGGAAATTTTGAAGTGACCTGTATGAGGGAGTTAGTTGTGTTATAGTCTACTTTGGGGGCTCATTAATAGGCCCGCCTTTTGATATCAAACACTGTGAGCTCAAACTTAAAACCAACATAATTCACAAACCATAGTAAAACAACTATCAGGAGGCTTATGTTTGGGGGCCCAGAATTTGGTGCTATGGCTCTGCTTGTGAGTATAGAAGACCTTCAAACACAACACAATACATTTTGTCAGAACATTCTTAATATTTAAACTGAAACTGAAAGAGGATTTAAAAGCCTTCCATTTTAGCTAAGATAGCCATATCAACTACTGTACATCATTTTAATAACTTCAACAACACAATTTTACACACTTTCAGGTCAAAACAGTCTGTTCCGGGAGGTTGGAGGTTCTCAGTTTTTTTTTTTTTTTATTGCATAATTTCTAAACTATTTTCCCCCCAAAGTGTCATGACAATCCGTTCCTGGGTCACAATTTCCCTAAAAATGTTGGTCCTATTCTTAAATCGGGGGAAAATGGCCATCATGGCTAAAAAATGTTGCTTATACATCTAAGAGACAGGGCCATAGACATATGCATAAAGTATGTCTGGATGAATCACCCAGGAAGACACCATGAAATAATGTGGATATCATCCCCACATCAACACAGTCACGCCAATCACAAAGGAGGTGGAGGCCAAGGTCAACCTAATAACTCACTTCTGGCTTTCTTTGAATGTGGTTTTCCTATAGCTCCTTGTATTTATTTTATCTTCAATGCATAAAGAGAACTATGACAAGCGCTAAATTTCGGCTCACCGTTGCCAAGACAACAACCTGGGGTGGACTCACACTGATGGAACAATGATGGCGTGGACTCACACTGATGGAACAATGATGTCATTTCAAGCCTAAAGTTCTCTCTTGCGTAGGCAAGATTCTATATGGTCAATAGCACAGTGAAAAGATTCAGTAAATGAATGAGCAGTACATTTCACATTGTGTAGTGTGGCTTATTAGATTGCAAATATTGTACTTTGTAAAAGGAGCCTTTATCTGTTCCATGTACAGTGAAGTAAATAACCTAAATAAAATTACTGGTCTTGATGGATATACTGACTACACAGTATTCAAGTACAAGTCCTGTTAGCTAATTGGAAAGTTTTTATTGCATTGCATTCAAAAACCTCAAACATCCATGCTATAATAACTGACACTAGCCATACCCTCATCTATACCCGAAATAATAAAGATTTTCAACTTGAATATTTAATTCATTGACATCTAGGATGTGTTGTTATAGTTTTCCTTCTTTGAGGATGTTTGACTATAAAACTTGAATTCAGAGAAATGGCATAGCTCCTTTTTTAAACCCATTATTTTATTGAAGGCTCATTGCTTAATGCAATAAAAGAAACTCTTACAGTGAAGTGAGAATAGCGAAAGAACCAAAAGTAAATGGCCCCCCTACACTATAGGCCAGGCCTGTCAGGCCCTCTTAAGCTCATGACCCAGATTTTCTCTTATACCACCTAAGGCAGCATGGCTCAGCAGTTAAAGCTGCTGTCTAATAAAGGTTAGACCTCACATTTACGCATGGCAGACGTTTGGCGCAGAGCGTAAATGATGCAAAACTATTATCTGGTTTGTATACAACACAAGAAAGTAGACATTTCATATACTATTGTAAAGATGTGGTGGGAAGCTATGTAAAGCATCTGAACCAGGAATATAAAAACGAATTAAAGGCAGATAACAAGTACCAAGAAAGATTGAAAGATGTAGACAAAAACAGGAAATACATTAAAAGAAGTTTCCAGACCTGCTACTTTCTCTGGTCAGGATAATTTGATTGATTTGTAAACATTTCTGTTCCTCCATGTTCAAGCCATTTGGAACCTCCTGCACCAGTGTTCCTTCGTTGTATTCACACCTGACCAATTTAACCACACCAACAAAGGAAACCAAGAAAAAGAAAAATGAATGAACAAAAAGATGTGAGTGTGTTATCCCCGTTATTAAAAACAGATGTGCGGAACTCAGGTTGCAACCTGTTTTACTGGCACATGAAGCAAGACGGGACGAACGAGTCAGCACATTCACTTGTCAGGTAAATTTAAACAGACAAGACAGGATACCATTGACCGAAGCTATATTCACCTGGATTGGATAGCATCAGAATAATCTAGATTGGGCAAATGTGAAAACATATAAATGATTTGTAGCCAGTCGTTAGTGTCACTACTAAGCCAAAAACATTTAAAAAACTACATAATAAAAACACATGAAGAAAGTCATTAAGAATATAAATATACAATAGTGCTGTAAAAAAAAATGTTAATAAACAAACAAAAAAAGTGAAAAGTATGGCACAATCAACGATGCTCCAAATATCAATGCAGTGTGGATAGAATGGGGATGAGAAAAATGGACTTAAAAACATTCACACTTGGGGCTGACGTCATTTCCGTAGGCAAATTATTCAATTTCTGTGCAGAAAAACAACAAAATGCTGCTTCACCATGTTTGTTCTGGACTCTGAGCTCCACTATTTGACCTGAGTCTGTATATTTTAGAACCCTACTGGTTTTATAATCCATTAGTATTTCTTTCATGTAATCAGGACCTAAATCATTTTGGGATTTATGGACCAGGAGCAGAACTTTAAAATCTATTCTAAAGCTAACTGGGAACCCGTGTGGAGACTTTAGAGTTAGAGTAATATGTTCTGACCTCTTTGTTCTCGTCAGAAATCGAGCGCCAGCATTCTGAATGAGCTGCAGCTGTTTAATGCTCTTTTAGGGGAGTCCAGTCAGAAGACCATTACATTAGTCAAGTCTTCTTGAGATAAAAGAATGGATGAATGTCTCCTTGTCTGCTTGGCACATGCAGGCCTTTACTCTGGATATGTTCTTCAGCCGGTAGAAGGCTGTTTTAGTAACATATATAGTTACATGACTGTCGAAAGTCGTCAGTTCAGAATCTATCAGTAGACCAAGGTTTCGAACTTGGTCTTTGGTTTTTAAAGAGTGACTCCAGGTATTTACTCACAGCAATCCTCTTTTCTTTACTGCCAAAAACAATTATCTCAGTTTTGTTATGATATAATTGAAGAAACACCTCAATTGAACTGTAATCATCTGGAGACACTGCGAGGTACAACTCATCCGCATAGCTATGATAGTCAACATGAAGGTTCTGAAGAAAGTGACCCAAGGGTAGTATACACAGGGTGAACAGGAGGGGTCCAAGAACTCACCCTTGAGGGACCCCATGGGTCATTGCCATTCGATGAGATTGAACACTTCCAGTGTTTACGAAATAACTGCTTTCCTTCAGGTAGGACCTGAACCATTTAAGGACCATTCCATTTAGTCCTACCAACATTTCCAACCCGTTAAGCAGTGTTTTATGATTTATCATATCAAAAGCAGCCCTGAGATCCAACAAGACTAGAATTGACACCTCTCCCGAGTCAGTGTTCAACCTTATATCATTTAGCACTTTGATAAGAGCTGATTGTGTACTGCGATGACTTTGGAAACCTGATTGAAATTTGTCAGAAAGTCCATTTTAGTTAAAGAAATTGCTGAGTTGATTAAAAATAACTTTCTGGACAATCTTGGCTATGAAGGGGAGGTTTGAGATGGCTCTATACAAGATATTTAATGTTCAAACTGATCAACTTTATTGTTTTTAGCAAATAATCATTAACTTAAAGTTTTATGGCTGCAACACGCAATGGGAGACAGGTCTGGACTGCAGGCAGGCCAGTCTAGTACCCGCACTCTTTTACTATGAAGCCACGCTGTTGTAACACGTGTAGAATATGGTTTGGCCTTGCTGAAATAAGTAGGGGAGTCCATGAAAAAGACGTTGCTTGGATGGCACCATATGTTTCTCCAAAACCTGTATGTACCTTTCAGCATTAATGGTGCCTTCACACATGTGTAAGTTACCCATGCCATTGGCAGTAACACAGCCCCATACCATCACAGATGCTGGCTTTTGAACTTTGCGTCCATAACAGTCCGGATGGTTCTTTTTCCTCTTTGGCCTGGAAGACACGACTTCCACAATTTCCAAAAACAATTTGAAATGTGGACTCGTCAGACCACAGAACACTTTTCCACTTTGCATCACTCCACCTTAGATGAACTCGGGCCCAGAGCAGCCGGCGCCGTTTCTGTGTGTTGTTGATAAATGGCTTTTGCTTTGCATAGTAGAATTTCAAGTTGCACTTACGGATGTAGCGCCGAGATGTATTTTCTGACATTGGTTTCCTGAAGTGTTCCTGAGCCCATGTGGTGATATCCTTTACACATTGATGTCGGTTTTTGATGCAGTGCAACAAACAACCATTCACACTCACATTCACACCTACGGGCAATTCAGACTCTTCAATTAACCTACCATGCATGTTTTTGGGATGTGGGAGGAAACCGGAGTGTCCGGAGAAAACCCACGCAGGCACGGGGAGAACATGCAAGCCCCACACAGGCGGGGCTGGGGATTTAACCCCTGTCCTCAGAACTGTGAGGCAGACGCTCTAACCAGTCGTCCACCATACCGCCTTGCTAAAAACAATAAAGTTGAAATACTTATTTCAGCGGATGTATGTATGTACAGTATCTTTGTGTGTGTGTGCGTGTGTGTGTGTGTGTGTATGTGTGTGTGTGCATGCGTGCGTGCGTGCGTACTGTATATAAATTACTTCATGCATAACAGTTACCATAATTGATAAGGCACCTGAACACTGTAGGCTCGCCGACGAATAGCAAGACGACGTTGAACTGCATGGCCAATAGGATCCACTCGATGCAGGCTCTGTCTGACCCGCCAGCGCTGTACCCTTAAGCCACGCAATCTCAGGCTTCCTTGTATGTATGCTTCACCTGCATTTGTTACTAATAATAATAAACTATGACTGGCAAGAGGGAAGAAGATGTTGGAATGTCTGCTAGTTTTAGTTTGCATTGTTCAGTAGCGCCTACCTGAGAGAAGGAGCCGGAAGAGGTGGTGACCAGGATGTGGAGGGTCCAAGAGGATTTTGCATGCTCTTGTCTTAATTCGGCAGCGTGCAAGTCCTCAAGTTTGGGTAGGGGGTACCGACAATCTTTTCAGCTGTATTGTTTGTCCATTGCAGTCGGAGTTTGTCTTTTTTGTAGCAGCACCAAACTCACGCGGCGAGTAGAATGGCTTACAGTTAAAAAAAACAGCAACAGTTTGGGCTGAAGTGTGTGCTGAGGTCCAAGATGTCAGTACACCTTTTTTTGTTGATATAGATGGATATCCCGCCACTTTTTGTTTTCCCCAATAACTCCGTGACGCGGTCTGCCCGGTGAAGTTGGAAGCCCGGAAGCATTACGGCGCCATCAGGGGCGCGTTCACAAAGCCATGTCTCCGTAAAGCACAGGGCGGCGGAACATCCGAAGTCTTTGCAGGATTAACGTTGTTTTAGCTCTCCCGAAGAATTTCCATTCCCACAATTTTCTCATACATCGGACTTTTTGCAGGTCATGGTTAACACTTGTCCCTCAACGGTAACCACTTCCCATTTAAAGGGGCCTCTCTTGATAATCTGACTTATCAGATTTTACATCCCGCTTGGAAAGGTGTATACAACGTTCATCAGTCCCTGCTTGTTGGCAGGCAAAACACCTCCTTGGGACAGAAGCAGGGTGGTTGGTGTTCCAGTGGGGTTCGGGGGTAAAATTGTTGTACTGCCATGGGTGGCTGGGGGTCTCTAATTGGCCTACTAGCTGGAGGTGGGACATATGGCTGTAGCTGAAACAGGGGCTGTTGTAGTGTCTCTTTAATTTGAGCTATTTCTGTACTAAGAGCTTTAAAGGTCAGAGGACAAAGATTTTAAATTATTTCTTGATATATGTAGAACCCCTTTCCAAACCACATCTGCCAGTTCTAATTGATTATATAGCAGCTATACAGCAGTTAAATCGATAAATATGATTCAGAATGCGCCGTCTGCTTTTTGCATCCAGCGCCTTCCGGTCTTCGTCTCTTTCCAGCGCTGTGACGTCACACAAGCCAAACATCCTGTTCATTCGGCGTTGTGTGGTATTGTTCCATGCTGTTGTTCCCATCCTTGTATATTTGTTGTCGTATGACTTAGCGATGTCACGATGGTTTATTGTGTGGCATTTGGTCCAAAGTTTCAGGCAGCAGCAAGAGTTTTTTTGGGGCTTTCCAAGTGAAAAAGGAATACGTGACCAGTGGATTGGGAAAGTCAATCAACAGGGGAAGAAACGTGGTCAGCTATGGGTGCCTAGCAAGCATTCCAAACTGTGCTGATCACTTCGAACCAGCGTGTTTTGAGAAAGACTTAGGAGAAAGTATTGGATACAGAGGCAGGGGCTGAAATCAGCTGCGGTGCCAACTATTTTTCCTATGACCAGCGGGACCTCAACCGCCAGCAACAGAACTAAATCTCGCAGCCGCCACGGTGCAGCAGGAAGCACTGCAGACAAGAGGTGAGCATTTCCTTGTATATATCTACGACTCTATTATGGTTACTATGCAATGGTATGTGGAACAGCACGAGACTGGGGTTTGTTGGGTGTCATCTCTAATGGCGTGTCCATTACATCTTATTACATATATTTTGGCAAGTAAGTGTTAGGATCCCACAATCATTGGTGCCCACACTGTGATATGTAAGATAGATGATGGGACCTTTTATTGTACAATTGGGAAATGCCAATGGAATGTTAATTGTGGAAGTTTATTCAAGCTGTCATTTTACAAGTTTAAATGTGAATTGATCTGATGATGTAATATGTTGTTTGATTATGTACTATTCCTCTTTACATCAAAAGGAATGTTTTGTGTACACATGCACCTTTTCATGATTGATCAGGTGAGAGCTACCCTAAAGTGACACTGAGGGTTAGTTAACATAATGACCACTAGATGGAGCCATGCTTGCCATAGAGCGTGAGGTAATATAATGTCCACTAGATGGAATCTATGCCTAACCATGTTTTGTCTCCATGGCAACACAGGACAAATACTGAATACTGGAAATGAACAACAGGCAAATAAACCGCAGATGGCGAGAAGTTTCAGCCCACTTGGGGAAATTACTATTCCGAAACACCTATTCCCATTGTATGAGAGGTGTCGCCTTTACGGTAACTCTTGTCTCTGGGTGTTACTGTTGTTACCTTTAAAAGGCATAAAACTAGAAATTAACCAATTGTTTTTAAGTATTGTTAACATTTCCTTTTAGGGACATGAGAGTGAGCTGCCTCTGCATGGCTCTGTAGTGCTCTTATTCGCCAGAGTAAAGCCATGAGGGTTGACCGAAAGCCCCTGGAACGGCTGACCTATATAAGCTAAAGACTGGTGATTTTAGTGCTCTTTGTTCTCCCGTCGGTCAACAATTCCAGTTCCAACAGCTTCATATTATATTTACTTTGTGTAAGACGCAGAATGATTAGAGAGGCTGCTTCTAAAACAACAGCTTCAAAAATCTTTGAAAGAGAATAGGCAAGATCAAAATAGAAGAGTTTTGCAACAACCTCAGGGACAGAGCGCTTGACCTCTCTCTTCCAAGCCCACGCTTAATCTCAACATAAATTTTGAAGAAACTCGCCGGAGGAATGCTCAACCTGATCAATCGAATTTTTTATGTTTATTTTTTTCACCCAAATTGAATTTTATTTTTTATTTTTTACTTTATTTTTTTTTCGGATTTTCACACTTTGGACTGTTTTCATTTACCATCTAATGAGACTTTCAATGTAACCAACTGTTTCCTTGAAGTGATGTTTTTGGACTGTTTTGGTTGTCATCAGAGGATCGGCTTGAAATATTTTATCTCATTTGTGAGTGAGTAGATGTTTCATATACAGTTCCTTTTGGTGAATTTTATTATTTGATGTTTATGCCCTTGCTAAATTCCTTTCATTAAAGTGCCTTTTTCCCTTTATGGAAAAATGTCCCTTTCTTTTATTTTAAAAATGATAGGCACGTTAACCATGTCAGCAAACATAATAACACTATCGCAGGCGAGCCTATAATTATTTTAATCCTATTCTTGAAAGGTTGTTTCGGCTATAACTTAAATAATAACAGGTCCTGACTGTCATACCTAGACCATCGAACCCTCGTAGGTCAATACCAAGTGCAAAAGATCATTAGAGAGAGCAGCTTTAAAGAAGAGTGGTTAGAGTTTCACCCGACATCTGCTAAGGTTACTCTGTCGAGGTGCAGCCTAACTTAAGCAAGCCCCGGTCGCCGTTTACGGTTCACTGTTTAATATGCCGGGACAACGGGGAGCTTAACCCTTTGAATGGAAAGCCGGTCAGGACTCCCTTAGTGCCTAAGGTGCAGGGGAGCCTTGGGTAAGCGAGTTCTGACACAGAGTGCACATAATGCCAGAGTTCAAAGATAAATTAAAGGTTTTCAACTCCATCCCTGCCATCATCCCTGGAGGCTTAACCAAAGTACTCCAACCACTTGACATCTCGGTGAACCGGAGCTTTAAGTCAGTCTTGCGTCTCCTGTGGGAACAGTGGATGATGGATGGAGAACACAGCTTCACATCAACCGAGAGGATGCGCCATGCAACTTTCCTGGAAGTCATTGGCTGGATCGACAAAGCATGGACTTCAGTGACAGTGTCGGGATTCAGAAAAGCCGGAATAATTCTAACTAGAACTGATGAGTCTGACGATAGGTCGAGTAATAATAGTCTTGATGAGGTGTCGCAATCCATAGTTTATATAAGATAATTCATCACTTTTGCAAGGGCCGTTTCAGCCTGCCCTGAATCTGGACTGAAAAAGTTAAAATTGATTGCTCGAAGCATGTGATCATTAAGCTGTTGCACTACAATGTTTTCAAGACTTTTTGAAACAAATTGAAGATTTGACACCAGCCTATAATTGCAAAGACAGGGTCAAGTTTGTCTTTTGCGTAAGGGTAGAAAAACAGCTGTCTTGAAAGCTACAGGTACACTGCCAGAGGAGACTGATAAAGTTATAATTTTTAAGATTGAAGGTTTAATCAGTTTAGTTTAATCAGTTTATTTGAAAGGGGACAATGCAATTTCATAAAACACATGAAATACACATGGTTAAAAAAGCCAGAATTAGCCAGAAGGCTAGTTTTCATCTGTAGTCCCCTGGCCATGATGTAAAAAAGCCGTAAAATACATCTACAAGCCAATATAATACAGGATACATAATCAAAGACTTACTATACTATTAAGAGAGAATAAAACCACAAATCATTTGATCATAACAAATAAAAATAAAAAAACATCATAACATACTTGTCTTTCAGTGTTGGCAGCTGTAGGTGTTAACTAACCACATTTTCAGTTTTTTTGTGAAGGCCTTGTATGTTCTAAGCAGTTTAACCTCCTCAGGTACTGAGTTTCACTCACCAGCGCTCCTCACTGACCAGGCTGACTTTCTGAAAGTGCTCCTGCGCAGAGGAATGAGACAGTCACCTCTGACAGAGCCTCGAGTGACACGCTCAGAGCTGTTTCTTTGGCTGATGAACTCAGCCAGAGGAGCTGGAGCCAAATCATGCAGTACTTTATAAATCAAATTTAAATCTGCAAATATGTGAAGACTGTCCCAGTTTAAAAGCCTGTATTTTTTTGAGGTAACAATGCCCCGGGTTAATACCAAATCTAAAGTATGACCATTATTATGGTTCAATTCATGTATTAATTGCATGAAACCAAAAGTATCAATTATTGTTTGAAACGCTGTACTAAGAGATTCCGAAGAGGAATTCATATGAATATTAGAGTCAGCCATGATATATATATTGTCTGCGTGGGTCACCAAGTCAGCAATACATTCTAAAAATTAATCTAAAAAGCCAGAGTAAGGGCTGGGGGACAGTAGATAACTGCAAGATAGACCCGCAACGGTGTTGTGGATCGCATAACCAGAACCTTGAATGTTTTAAAGTCATTGTTTGGACTAGTGCTAAGGTTGAGAACGGATTTGATGATGAGGGCAACGTCCCTTCCCTTCTTAAGAGGACACGCAACATGTGAAGTCACAAAGTTATTGGGAGATGCCTCACTAAGTGCCATCCAGCCATCCATTTTCTACCGCTTAGCTGAGGTTGGGTCGCGGGGGCAGTAGCTTTAGCAGGGACGCCCAGACTTCCCTCTCCCCAGCCACTTCATCCAGCTCTTCCGGGGGGATCCCGAGGCGTTCCCAGGCTAGCCGAAGGATGTAGTCCTGGGTCGTCCCCGTGGTCTCCTCCCGGTGGGACGTGCCCGGAACGCCTCACCAGGGAGGTGTCCGGGAGGCATCCGAATGAGATGCCCCAGCCACCTCATCTGGCTCCTCTCGATGTGAAGGAGCAGCGGCTCTACTCTGAGATCCTCTCGGATGACTGAGCTTCTCACCCTATCTCTTAGGGAGAGCCCGGACACCCTGCGGAGGAAACTCATTTCGGCCGCTTGTATCCTGTATCTTGTTCTTTCGGTCACGACCCACAGCTCGTGACCATAGGTGAGGGTAGGAACGTAGATCGACCGGTAAATCGAGAGCTTCGCCTTTCGGCTTAGCTCCTTCTTCACCACAACGGATCGATACAAAGTCCGCATCACTGCAGACGCTGCACCGATCCGCCTGTCGATCTCCCGTTCCATTCTTCCCTCACTCGTGAACAAGACCCCAAGATACTTGAACTCCTCCACTTGGGGTAGGATCTCATCCCCGACCTGAAGAGGGCACGCCACCCTTTTCCGACTGAGGACCATGGTCTCAGATTTGGAGGTGCTGATTCGCATTCCAGCCGCTTCACACTCGGCTGCGAACCGCTCCAGTGAGAATTGGAGATCACGGCTTGATGAAGCTAACAGAACCACATCAGCTGCAAAAAGCAGAGATGCAATACTGAGGCCACCAAACCGGACCCCCTCTACGCCTCGGCTGCGCCTAGAAATTCTGTCCATAAAAGTTATGAACAGAATCGGTGACAAAGGGCAGCCTTGGCGGAGTCCAACCCTCACCGGAAACGAGTCCGACTTACTGCCGGATATGCGGACCAAACTCTGACTCCGATCGTACAGGGACTGAACAGCCCGTATCAGGGGGTTCATATCAACAATAAAAAAAATGTAAAAAGGCATTGTAGTGTTAATACTTGGATTTACTTTTAATGGGAACAGTGTTGTTTTGTTGATCACCTTTTTTTTCCAGTGCGTCAAAGGGGGCCACATTGACTTTTAAAATTTGACAGGCGGGCCAAGCCAGGACCAGATACCTACATATAATAAATAAACAAAACAAAAAAAGGCATTGTAGTGTTAATACTTAGATTTACTTTTAATGGGAACAGTGTTGTTTTGTTGATCACCTTTTTTTTTTTTTTTTTTTGCCAGTGCATCAAAGTCTGGTGTTAGTTTTGTTGTGGCAATTCTCAGAACACATCTGAGGTTTTCATCACTCAGCTGGGATCTTTAGGATGTTTTGTTGGTCTTCATCACACTAAAAGTCCATCCACACACATATGTAGTGCCAAACACCACCAGCATCCTCTGTGCTATCTTCTGGATTTTTGGAAATTTGTCTCTGCTTAATTAGGCATTAAACTCATCCAGTTTGAGAGTTGAACTTCTCTCTTAACACAGTATCACATTGGAGATGAATCAGTTACATCTGCAGCTCCCGTGGCGCTGTTTAATTGTCTTGTGCGACTGAATCTTGGATGGCAGTTTGTCAGATAAAGATGTTTTGCTGATCCTGCAAGCTTAATTTAAGCTAATCTTATATTCCTCTAAAACCGCAATGGTTTCTTAAGAAATTAGACATACAGCCTTTGACCGGACTTCAGCGAAAAAGTATTTTGTAGTCCATTCTATATTAAACACTTGGCACTCACTGTCGACTTTTCTTTTCTTTGGCCCGCTCATGGTTGAAGAAGGGTTCAGAGCAGTAGCAAAGCAAAAACATAACAGCCAAAGTCAAGTCAATGTAACACTGTACCTACTACGCTACCTGGTGGAACCACTGGGCATTACAGCACAACCTGGTGAAACCACTCGCCATTACAGGACAACCAGGTGGAACCAATGCAGTCATTATTTTGATATGATTTGGGTGATTCTGTACCAATCTTTGGCAGACCGGATTGAAATGATCAACGGGCTGGATGTCGCCCGTGGGCCCACCCCAGAGTATTCCTAGTGGTAATATTAATAAAATTGCATCGCCTAGAACCCATATTATATTTTGAATTGCTGTGGGTGGCGCGATAGACTAATACTGCAGGAATGTGGTAATTATTTGTCGACTTGTCGTTAGTAAAACAAACTAGGGAAGAATGCCACGCATGTTTTTTTAGGATGTGGGAGGAAACCGGAGTGTCCGGAGAAAACCCACGCAGGCACGGGGAGAACATGCAAGAACTGTGAGGCATACGCTCTAACCAGTCGTCCACCGTGCCACCTTGCTAAAAACAATAAAGTTTAAATATTTATTTCAGAGGATGTATGTATGTATGTACAGTATCTTTGTGTGTGTGTGTGTGTGTGTGTGTGTGTGTGTGTGTGTGTGTGTGTGCGTGTGTGTGTGTGTGTACTGTATATAAATTACTTCATGCATAACAGTTAGCATAATTGGTCAGGCGCCTGAACACTGTAGGCTCTCCGACGAATAGCAAGACGACGTTGAACTGCATGGCCAATAGGATCCACTCGATCCAGGTTCTGTCTGACCTGCCAGCGCTGTACCCTTAAGCCACACAATCTCAGGCTTCCTTGTATGTATGCTTCACCTGCATTTGTTACTAATAATAATAAACTATGAATGGCAAGAGGGAAGAAGCTGTTGGAATGTCTGCTAGTTTTAGTTTGCATTGTTCAGTAGCGCCTACCTGAGAGAAGGAGCCGGAAGAGGTGGTGACCAGGATGTGGAGGGTCCAAGAGGATTTTGCATGCTCTTGTCTTTATTCTGGCAGTGTGCAAGTCCTCAAGTTTGGGTAGGGGGTGCCGACAATCTTTTCAGCAGTGTTGTTTGTCCCTTGGAGTCGGAGTTTGTCCTTTTTCCACACAGGCAGAGCCAGGATTTGAACCCCGGTCCCCAGAACTGTGAGGCAGATGTGCTAACCAGTCGTTCACCGTGCCGGCAATTGATTTTCAATGTTTTAAATGTTTTTTATTTCATTTAATTTTTGGGGGAAAAATGTTTACTTCATTTGGTGATAGCACACGCTTTGGCATTGAAGAAAAAAGTAAACCTTATGAAAATCAGTTGAGAAATGAAGTCATGACTTAATTTCATCCATCTTAAGCATTGCCTTTGAAGGGAACATTGACCGTCCCAACATGGACGCCACGTAGGCACGTCAGTTAACCGATCTGCTACAGCGCGCTTGCGTATAGTCTTCATATCTATGGTAAAGAACCGCTACAAACGCGGCAAAAAGGTTTAATATTTTGTGCCCCCCAAAATCAAGCTGCTTTAATCATAATTCCATATGCGGCTCTCACCAATGATGCTCAAGAGAATGGGCAGAATTGGGGATTTGGATATGACTGGTATGCAACTATAGGCTTTGGATGGGAACACCTCATTGGTGAAACAAGTTATGATTGGTCCAGTTGGTCAAAAAAAAAAAAAAAACAGCAAAAGAACATAGAAAGAAGTTTAACCTAAGCAAAACGGCTTGTGTTATATTGTGTATTGTATATTGTGTTATAGGAACAGGGTTAAACCAAAAATGCCATTGAAAACTTCAAAGAAAGGTGGACAAATTTTAATTTAATTTTAACAACATAACTACTGATGATTGGTTCCTTGTAAATCATGGGATCCTATATATCCCGTAAAAGAAGCAGATAAACACAAACCGATGTTTTCCACTTTAGTAGCACCAAATAATTTCACTTGTATAAACATGATTAATAAAGGGAAAAAAATTAGGACCACTGAACGACACACAGTGTAAAGTAATCTTAAAAGTCAAACCAAATTTTGTGCCAGTGTCACGGAGCGACATCTGGTGGTGGTGCGGAGATGATAGACTGTTTGATAGATTACCTAAAGATATATCTAGATTATGCGCTATTATCACTTTGATATTGCATGTGTCAGTATACCCTATGCCTGTTCAAGATTTAATGGAAAGGGCACCAATGTTTTTGTCCAATCTAGAACATATACAAAAAAGAGATTTGTCCTGGCAGGGGCAAAATAATCCAACATACATCGACGCCAGGTGTTCCTCGTGGGGGTTCCTAATCAATACAAATTAGGTGACCAGGTTGCAGGAGGATTTGAGTCTTTCATATGCTGGTGGTGTACGATTAATAAAAATGTTGATGGGATAAACTACATCCACTTCAATGTACAGAGATTAGGAAATTGGACTCAGAATGGGTTGGAAGCTGTGCACGAGCAGCTGAAGGACGTTCCAAAGACCGCATAGCTGTCGACATGCTCCTCGCAAGAGAGGGAGGTGTTTGCGGTATGTTTGGAGAACAAACAATACTGCTTCAGATGGCAGCTTGACCAGAGCCATCGATGGTCTACGGACCCTCAATCAACACTCCTTGTGGGACAGCTCGAATGGACGTTTTTGGTAAATATAAAACCCTAATTTCACCAATATTGATATCAATTGCTGTTTTTGCAGCCATTCTGACATTATGTGGATGTTGTTGTATCCCATGCATTCGGGCATTAATCAGTAAATTAATCACCACAGCCATAACCCCCATGGAGAATCGTATGGAGCTTATGTATCCATTACTGTATGATGATAACGATGATTATGATGATAATGATGATAATGATGATTTTGCTTTAACTGATTTGTTTCCTGATACAGATGATTACGATATTTAAACTACAACATTCATATATGACAAGTTTACTCTGAGTGTAAATGTATTTGTTTCATAAAAATGATTCTACAGTTAAAAATCGAAATGAAGTGACTGTAAGATGATATGAGAATTTGTGCAAATACATGATAAACAGGAGGGAAATGTTAGATAAATTGTAGAAGTTATCATTTATTTGCTTAGCTTGCATTAGTATAATGGACAATTTTAGATGTCTCGCCTTCAAAAAGAAGACTCAGCATCATCCGATGGAAGGGCGCCTGGACCAAGGACGTGATCGGATGTGGTCGGGTCGTGACAGGTGTTGGTTCAATATTATGTGTTGTGTCTTATTACTTAGAATACTATGTCTGGGAAAAACCCTCTTATTATCAAATATTTTGTGTTGTGTCTTATTGCTTAGAACATTATGATTTGTAAATCCCTCCTATTTCAAATAAAAGCAGGAGCGAGGGGGGGATTGTTTAGAGCGTGTTGAGAGGCTGTGATCTGAACAATCTCCCATACGCCCTCCTCATGAGAAAAAGAAACCAGCGTCTTCATTCCTTTTGTGTCTATTTTTTATAATGTTGGGTAAGATAAATCCAACACATTTCCAGCGGTGTTAACGCAAATGACGAGGTAATGTTTTATTTACAACCCTAACACTATCTGTCAAATGACAGTTGACCACACAGCAATGCTTCAGTGCCTCCTGTAGAATTATTTTTGTCTTCTTCCTCCTCTCCTCTTGAATTGGTGTATGTTAAGTGTCGGCACTGACTCTGCAGTAATGTAATGGTGCTTACTGCGTAGCTATTAGCTAAGAAGCTAATTAGGCACTTGTAACTATTGCTAGCTAATTGAATAGCAAAGAGTTTTTGCCCAGTGTATCTGATATGATATGTAATGTCTCCGTGAAGCATTTTATGTCACACAGGGCCTGTTCATACATTGTGTGTTTTTAATTTTTTTTAAGTTTGGGGCAAAAAAAAAGTTGATAAGCCCTGCAAAAACTAAAAATCTTACTGAGAATATTTTATTTCTATTCAAAACTAATTAAAATTAGATGCATCTCAATGTATAGCTTACATTCAAAATCATTGTGTTACAGTAACTGTGTAAATTGAGAGCTTCATTTTTCGGCTTAGCTCCTTCACCACAACGGACCGATACAAAGTCCGCATCACTGCAGACGCTGCACCGATATGCCTGTCGATCTCTTGTTCCATTATTCCCTCACTCGGGAACAAAACCCCAAGATACTTGAACTCCTCTACTTGGGGCAGGATCTCATCCCTGACCTGGAGAGGGCACTCCACTCTTTTCCGACTGAGGACCATGGTCTCAGATTTGGAGGTGCTTATTTTCATCCCAGTCACGTCACACTCGGCTGGGAACCGCTCCAGTGAGCGTTGGCAATCACGGCTTGATGAAGCCAACAGAACCACATCATCCTCAAAAAGCAGAGATGCAATACTGAGGCCACCAAACCGGACCTCCTCTACGCCTCGGCTGCGCCTAGAAATTCTGTCCATAAAAGTTATGAACAGAATCGGTGAAAAAGGGCAGCCTTGGCGGAGTCCAACCCTCACCGAAAACGAATCCGACACGTAGACTGGTTGGACGAACTTCCATGCCCCCTTGAGGACTCTGCCGAGGGTATAGAGCTGGTCCATTGTGCCACGGCCAGGACAAAAACCATACTGCTCCTCCTGAATCTGAGATTCGACTTCCCGACGGACCCTCCTCTCCAGCACCCCTGAATAGACCTTACCAGGGAGGCTGAGGAGTGTGATCCCCCAGAGGCACTGTCCCCGATGTCCACACGATGTTGCAGAGGCGTGTCAACCAGCACAGTCCCACAACATCCAGAGCCTTTAGGAACTCTGGTCGAATCTTGCTACTGAGGAGCTTTTTTACCACCTTGGTGACCTCAACCCCTGTTTCCTCATGGGAAGGCGTGTCGGTGGAATTCAAAGTATACTCCCTACCAATTCAAATTTCCAATTTAAAAGAAGAGGAACACAAGTTTGTCATCTTATTTTAAATGTATAATTTCATCCAACTGTGGTATCTCAGTCTCAACACTACAATGTAAACATAAGACATCAAAAAGAGGTGAAGAAAATAACACGAAGAAGAATGTAGTTTCATGTCAAATAGATCGATTGGTAAATAAAGTGAATTAAAAAAGAAATACAGTGTAGCGTATATCTATTTTGGATAAAAACGAAATTAATTTGGAAATGAGATTCGTCGGAAAGTAACGCCTGTGTTTAACATTAAAAGCTATCTTTGTCTCGAAAAGGGGTACCACGTCTCTTTTTGTACAGTATGTGTAAAATTTAGGAAAAGTGACGAAAAAAACCTGGCTCAATCTCAGTAATTCAGAAGCCTGCTACCTGAATGAAATACGAGCTCTCCATTTCAACGGTTTCACTCTTAAACTCAAACACACACAAAGCATGACATGAAGTGGAATTTTATAGAAAATGTAATTAAATCAAAAAGGGGAACTACGGGGTAACATACAGAGAGACTCTAATACAAAAAGAAAATAATAATAATGGTAATAGAAAGAAAATAGGCATACGTAAAGAAAAATTAGAACTCGTGTGTCGCTGGACTAAAATTTAGCGTTACTTGGTTACAGTGTGTTGAGCTCGTACAAAGCTGGAACTTGTATGAAGCTGGAATTTTACCCCAAAATTAGTAGGCACTAATTTTGTACATTATGGCAACGACTGCCGAGCCCGACTCTCGAACGTAGATCAGGTGGCTCTGGGAATGGTCTTTTTCCAAGCATCTCAGGAGGAAAGGAGACAGGTTTAGTTGATGCATAAAAAGGAAAAACAAAAATTAAAAGATGCAAAAAGAAAGTTGTTGTCACCTTTTCCTGCATTTGAACTTGTTTCGGGCCCCGCTCTTGCTCTCAAATGCGGTCATGACTGGTAGTGCCGGTAGTTGCTTACTGAGGCTCTGCCAACAGATCAAGGGTGGGAAAATGATTGAAGCCGCATGGTCGCCTTCTTTAATCGGAAGGCGGCGTCGTCTTGGTCCGCCGGGCGCTCGCGCACGTGGTGGCAACGGACAAAGGAAAGGGGAGGGGAAGGGGCTGGCCGAAGCCGCCCCACAGCTGCAGGGATGTTAGCCAGGAGGAGAGGGGCAAGAAGTAAGACACAAGAGAGCGAGAAGTGGTTAAATAACCAGGGGGCGTGTCTAAGGGACGACGGGGAAACTGCAGAAGACCACACCCATCGGCTTGAATTTTGTCTTCAGTTCGGCTCATAAAAGTGGATGTTAAACTCATATCTTAATCTAAAATACTCCCAACTTTGTACTCTCCCACACTTAGGAAAGAAACATAATAACAAACGATTGTGATAACTCTCGCGCAGGTGCTAAACTACTGTTCTTGGCACAAACGTGAGACCTCTTCAACATTATTTTGATGTCTGCAGGCATTGTCTCTAACCACCACTGGGGGGTGGGTTGGCCATGTTCCATTGTTCAGCAGTCATCAATCACTTACTGCCACCCTCAAAACCCCGCCAACCCCCAGGCTGTGCAAGTCATGAGGAAGTGTTTATGGCTCCAGATGATACAAACCAGGTTTCCTGTCTTTTATGAAAGCAAACTGGCTAGTTGAGGTTCAGGAGAGAAGAATGCAGAGTTTATCAGTTGTTGGGGGGAAGAGGAGGTTACCTGGCAACCAGGCCATCGGGCGTAGTAATTACACACTACAAGACTGATTCTTGAGAACACCACACTGACTAAACAAGACTGTAATGTACTGTACAGGAAGCCCAGACAGCGCACGGTCGCCGTATAACTATATTGCTTACAAAGCTAGCTGCTAATGCTAAAGAAAACAAGCATATGTGACGTCAAGCCGCACGATTCCCACAATGGAATGTGGATTATTATTATTATTTTTGTTTTGCACAAATTAACGTCCTTATTGTTACGTTAAACGTCGTTGTTGTTTCTGTGTATGTTAACAATGGTTCTTGGAATGCATACTTTATTCAGCTGTCACATTTGTTGTTGATTTATGTTGTACTGTGGAAAATGGATGGATGGATGTTTTTTTTAATGAAGCCATTATTTTAGGTAGTGTGTGAAAGAATGAGCTCTTGGTCAATTACGCTACCAGAGCGTGCCCAACAGGGCGTTAACTGTTCAAATATAATAACTAACTACACATTAGCAATCATGGCATGGGACACTTTGACCTAATAAATAATCATTAAGACGTTCAGCATTATGTTGTCATATTTTCTTATAGTAAAACAGTATGTTGCGCATATAACTACAGGAAGCTTCAACGTGTTGGTTTCTCAGTGCTTTGGTCAAAGAGAGACAAATTTGAGATACAGTATCTAAATATCTCGGGCAATGTTTCTTAACCTGGTTTCGATCGAACCCCAGGTGTTCGGAGAGGCAGTCGCTGGGGTTCAACGGAGGACTCGACACACACCGTGTGTGCGTGCGTGCATGTATCCGTAAAAGCCTTTTCACACTGCATTTTGAATGCCGTGTTCGTGCCGTTCAAAACACTACGCTGCGTCAAGGTGGGCGTTTACCATTGCGCCGCTGCGCCTTGAGTTGAAATCTCGTGTCATTTTACCCTAGATATTTATATATCTCAAATTTGTCATTACAGTGGACTTCCATTTAATCCTTCCTGCTTCCAAATTGCAGACTTTTATAATGTATTGAATAAATATAATAATAATTTTATTATTATTGTTATTATTATTATTACTGGCAACATTACATTTATTTCAACACTCATATGTGGTTTAGTCTACTTACAAGTGTTCTGAATAGAAAGATTACATTACTTTACAGCGCTTGAATTACGATTTTGTCATTTGGAATGTCTTACATTTGAACCCTATTGTTTTTTCCAACAAAGCAAATCATTTCCAGTCATCGAAAAGATGTTAAGATACATATTTAAGTGTCCAATGCATTTGTTGTAAATTAAAGGTATTCTTGTGGTACTTTTCTGTCGTGTCACACTCCAGGATATGGGTTTGAGTGCTTTTATTAATAAAAAGATAACATAACTATAAAAACATAAAAAAACATAAAAACATCCCTGCAGCACACAAAGTCAGTTTGGCCCACACAACCTCTATCGTGTGAGAAAAATGTCCTAACTTCCCCCTATGACCCATTGTTTTTTTAGCCCTGTCAAGCCCAGTTAAACCCACGGATTGTGTGCATGCGTGTGCGTTTGTGCGTGCATGTGTCGCCACCTTCACACCAGAATCCCCAGAAACTTGTGCATGACATTGATGATCCATGTGCATGCACAAACACACACTCACACACACAGTGTCATTGTCCACAGTCTTTTCCAAATGAATTCCCATTATCTCCAAGCGCGCTTTTGTAACTCCTTCATCTCTGTCCTGCTTACATCCTCTCCCTGTCCAGCCTGCACACAAACCTGCACGATAACAGGACAATGGAGGGTCAGACATATAGGAAACAGGACGCAGGGAATGTCGCTAGGGAGTGCAACATTTTGTGGAAACGTAAAAATACAAATGACAGGTGGTCACAAAGGGTCAGCATCTCTTCTCTGCATCACAGCTTTACCACTGATTTGATTATAATTAAATCTCAAAACATGTTTATATTGTCACATGCTATAAAGTGTCAAAATGTTGAACAGTATGCACAATGTCCAGCACTAAAATAAATTAAAGTTCTACTCCTGGTCTGTCTAACAGAGAGGGCACATGCTCAGCCTTCTGAAACAAAAGTAATGTCATTAAGGTTTTTGAAAAAAAATTCACCAGCCTAAATCAAGCAAAGGCAGCTTTTAACAAGCAAGTACTTTGGATTAGATAGACACTTTATTGATCCCGAAGGAAATTCTGGAGTAGTGGGATTGTGCTTCTCACTATGCACTGTATACTTACGTGTCTACGTATGTGTACATATATACATTTATTATTAGTTCATTTCATTTGTCAAAATAACTTAAAAAGGGCTGGAAGATTGGTTAGCACATCTGCCTCACAGTTCTGGGGGACTACACCCTGAACCGGTCGCCAGCCAATCGCAGGGCATAAAGAAACAAGCAACCATTTGCACTCACATTCACACCTACGGGCAATTTAGAGTCTTCAATCAAGCTACGATGCATGTTTTTGGGTTGTGGGAAGAAACCGGAGTGCCCGGAGAAAACCCACCCAGGCACGGGGAGAACATGCCAACTCCACACATGCGGGATTTGAACCCTGGTCCCCAGAACTGTGAGGCAAGATGTGCTAACCAATCTTCCAGCCCTTTTTAAGTTATTTTGACAAATGAAATGACCCCAATGCCCCCAATTAAAAGTTTACACACCCTTGAATGTTTGACCTGATAATATACACATGATGACACAGGTTAAAATGGCTATTAAGGATGTTTCGACACCCGTGAATTGTTTGATTGTAAATAGTGTCTATATCTTTATGCTCCCCTCCTTGAGCCGTCACCTTCTTGTGGTGGAGGTGTTTGTGTATCCCAGTGATCCTAGGAGCTAAGATGTCTGGAGCTTTACGCCCCTGGCACGGTCAGCCATGGCAAACAGGTCCTAGGTGAGGCACTCACAAAGCGTGGTTTAGAAGAATCCTAAGATGTATAAAAACAATGTATAAAAACTGGAGCCAGGCCTGGAGGTGGGGCTCTAAGGCACCCATGGGGCCTGGCCTGGCTCAGCCCAAAAGAGTAACTTGGGTGCAGTGTGAGTTGGGCGGTTCCCGAAGGCAATACACATGGCTCTGTGTATTTTTTTAATATGATTTTTACATTTAGGCAGCACTCAAAAACACTATAAATTGGTCTGAAATCAGGGGTCGGGACATTGACATAATTTGGGCAAACTATGACTGGCTTTAATTTTGAAATCCAAAATAAAATTTTAATGCAATTTCCTGGGTGACATGCTATAACAAACTGGGGGAAAAGCTATGCATTGTGGGTTTAATAAAAAGAAAAAGTTCACCTCTGCCAAAGTAGGCAGTCGAGGACAGAGCTATTTAAACAGGTGTGACAAAAACAAAATAAACAAGCCTGTGGTAGTAATGCTCACAAGTCAATGCCAAATGGCTAACTCCTTCTGCCACAATGTTGAACAACATCTCATGAAAATATTGTTGTTCAGTTCTCCCACTCTTTGCTCCCCCCCAGACTCCTGAAACACTTTGTCACAAAACTGGAGGTGGCAAAATTGTGGAACAAAGACTGAATTTGAAATTATTGGTTAATTAAGGGTTGGTTGGGCACCTGAATTTTTTTTTCAAATTCAAATCCTAAACCTCAGAACTGTGAGGCGGACGTACTAACCATTTGGCACCTTGCTCCACATAGATGAATGAATACTTTATTCATCCCATGAGGGAAATTAGATTTACAAGCTTCATAACAAAGTTTTAAAACCTTTCCACGGTTAGATGTTTCTTATAAGAGTGAAATGGAAAAAAGGATCGAGCGCGCGCACACATTCGTAATTTTGCAACAATGATGTAATGACCACATAAAAAGTATTTTATTCCTGGTGATGAGTTTAGAAGCTAGTATTGGTAATACAGTACGGTGTTTAAATTCTGTAAGTAAAGCAGTGGCTGATCTGTGACGGGATTGTGAAATATTTAGGTACAAACCTAGGCTGTAAGGCTGTGCTAGTTCCTCCAGTAGACTCACCAGCAGTCGGGATGACTTTGACAGTGCACAGTTTTGAATACGTGGCAGGCAGTGATGAGGACAGGCAGCTGGCTTGATGGCGAGGTGGAAGATATCCACTTGGCGAGGAACACAGAGGAAACATTGAGGAAAAGGAAGAACATGAAGGTCAGAACGATGACAATGAACTGAGTAGCTTACTTGGAGATGGGGAGCCATTGTACCCAAGCTGCAATACTCTGGCGAGAGTTTCCAGGATCTGGCAGGCTTATTTGCAGGTGATGATGAGGGCTCATTGATGACAGGTGCAAGGCCGAGGTGAGGCTGATTACTGTGAAGAGAGAGAGGGAGGGGGAGAGAGAGAGAGGTAGAGGAGCGCGAAGCGCCACCCAGGCTCCAGCAAAAGGACTGCAGGGCACAGTTCATGACACAGGGTGTACCTAGTCTCTCGCCCAGAGTCAGGTGAGATAGTGAGGATAAGCGGTACGGAAAATGGTTGGATGGATGGAAATTCTCCATCCATCCATTTTCTGAGCCGCTTCTCCTCACTAGGGTCGCGGGCATGCTGGAGCCTATCCCAGCTATCATCGGGTAGGAGGCGGGGTACACCCTGAACTGGTTGCCAGCCAATCGCAGGGCACATACAAACAAACAACCAGTCGCACTCACATTCACACCTACGGGCAATTTAGAGTTGCCAATTAACCTACCATGCATGTTTTTGGGATGTGGGAGGAAACCGGAGTGCCCGGAGAAAGCCCACATCGGCATGGGGGGAACATGCAAACTCCACACCGGCGGGGCCGGGGATTGAACCCCGGACCTCAGAACTGTGAGGCAGTCGCTCTAACCAGTCGTCCACCGTGCCGCCTGGATGGAAATTACAATAATAAAATATTGTTTGTGTATATATATATATATATATATATATATATATATATATATATATATATATATATATATATATATATATATATATATATATATATATATATATATATATATATATATATATATATATATACACAAGAGATAAACACTAATATTGATTAACTATGAGGATGATGAAGTAGTTAGCAATGCTATCTTGAATTTCTTCTTTTCCTTTCGGCTTGTCCCGTTAGGGGTCGCCACAGCGCGTCATCCTTTTCCATGAGAGCCTATCTCCTGCATCCTCCTCTCGAACACCAACTGCCATCATGTCTTCCCTCACGACATCCATCAACCTTCTCTTTGGTCTTCCTCTAGCTCTCTTGCCTGGCAGCTCCATCGTCATCATCCTTCTACCAATATACTCACTCTCTCTCCTCTGGACGTGTCCAAACCATTGAAGTCTGCTCTCTCTAACTTTGTCTCCAAAACATCGAACCTTGGCTGTCCCTCTGATGAGCTCATTTCTAATTTTATCCAACCTGGTCACTCCGAGAGCGAACCTCAACATCTTCATTTCCGCCACCTCCAGCTCTGCTTCCTGTTTTCTCTTCAGTGCCACTGTCTCTAATCCATACATCATGGCTGGCCTCACCACTGTTTTATAAACTTTGCCCTTCATCCTAGCAGAGACTCTTCTGTCACATAACACACCTGACACCTTCCTCCACCCGTTCCAACCTGCTTGGACCCGTTTCTTCACTTCCTGACCACACTCACCATTGCTCTGGACGGTTGACCCCAAGTATTTAAAGTCCTCTACCCTTGCCATCTCTTCTCCCTGTAGCCTCATTCTTCCCCCACCATCCCTCTCATTCATGCACATATATTCTGTTTTACTTCGGCTAATCTTCATTCCTCTTCTTTCCAGTGCATGCCTCCATCTTTCTAACTGTTCCTCCAGCTGCTCCCTGCTTTCACTGCAGATCACAATGTCATCTGCAAACATCATGGTCCACGGGGATTCCAGTCTCACCTCATCTGTCAGCCTATCCATCACCACTGCAAAAAGGAAGGGGCTCAGGGCTGATCCCTGATGCAGTCCCACGTCCACCTTAAATTCTTCTGTCACACCGACAGCACACCTCACCGCTGTTCTGCTGCCCTCGTACATGTCCTGTATTATTCTAACATACTTCTCTGCCACTCCAGACTTCCGCATGCAGTACCACAGTTCCTCTCTGGGTACTCTGTCATAGGCTTTCTCTAGATCTACAAAGACACAATGTAGCTCCTTCTGACCTTCTCTGTACTTTTCCATCAACATCCTCAAGGCAAATAATGCATCTGTGGTACTCTTTCTAGGCATGAAACCATACTGTTGCTCGCAAATACTCACTTCTGTCCTGAGTCTAGCCTCCACTACTCTTTCCCATAACTTCATTGTGTGGCTCATCAACTTTATTCCTCTATAGTTGCCACAGCTCTGCACATCACCTTTGTTCTTAAAAATGGGCACCAGTACACTTTTCCTCCATTCCTCAGGCATCTTCTCACGCACTAGAATTCTATTGAACAAGCTGGTCAAAAACTCCACAGCCACCTCTCCTAGATGCTTCCGTACCTCCACAGGAATGTCATCAGGACCAACTGCCTTTCCATTTTTCATTCTCTTTAATGCCTTTCTAACTTCCCCCTTACTAATCATTGCCACTTCCTGGTCCACCACACTTGCCTCTTCTACTCTCCCTTCTCTATCATTTTCCTCATTCATCAACTCCTCGAAGTATTCTTTCCATCTACCTAGCACACTGCTGGCACCAGTCAACATATTTCCATCTCTATCCTTAATCACCCTAACCTGCTGCACATCCTTCCCATCTCTATCCCTCTGTCTGGCCAGCCTGTATAGATCCTTTTCTCCTTCTTTAGTGTCCAACCTGCCATACATGTCATCATATGCCTCTTGTTTTGCCTTTGCCACCTCTACCTTTGCCCTGTGTCGCATCTCAATGTATTCCTTTCGCCTCTCCTCAGTCCTCTCAGTGTCCCACTTCTTCTTAGCTAACCGTTTTCCTTGTATGATTTCCTGTACTGTGAGGTTCCACCACCAAGTCTCCTTCTCTCCTTTCCTGCCAGAAGATACACCAAGTACTCTCCTGCCTGCTTCTCTGATCACCTTGGCTGCAGTGGTCCAGTCTTCTGGAAGCTCTTCCCGTCCACCGAGAGCCTGTATCACCTCTTCCCGAAAAGCTGCACAACACTCGTCCTGTCTCAGCTTTCACCACATGGTTCTCTTCTCTGCCTTTGTCTTCCTAATTTTCCACCCCACCACCAGAGTCATCTTACACACCACCATCCTATGCTGTCTAGCCACACTCTCCCCTACCACTACCTTACAGTTGGTAACCTCCTTCAGATTACATCGTCTGCACAAGATGTAATCCACCTGTGTGCTTCTACCTCCGCTCTTGTAGGTCACCCTATGTTCGTGCCTCTTCTGGAAAAAAGTGTTCACTACAGCCATTTGCATCCTTGTTGCAAAGTCTACCACCATCTGTCCCTCCAAGTTCCTTTCCTGGATACCGTACTTACCCATCACTTCTTCATCACCCTTATTACCTTCACCAACATGTCCATTACAATCTGCACCAATTACGACTCTCTCTCTGTCTGGGATGCTCAGAACTACATCATCTAGCTCCTTCCAGAATTTCTCTTTCACCTCTAGGTCACATCCTACCTGTGGGGCATAGCCACTAATCACATTACACATAACACCCTCAATTTCAAATTTCAGCCTCATCACTCGATCTGATACTCTTTTCACTTCCAAGACATTCTTAGCCAACTCTTCTTTTAAAATAACCCCGACTCCATTTCTCTTCCCATCTAGACCATGGTAAAATAATTTAAACCCTGCCCCTAAACTTCTAGCCTTGCTGCCTTTCCACCTGGTCTCCTGGACACACAATATATCAACCTTTCTCCTAATCATCATGTCAACCAACTCCCGAGATTTTCCTGTCATAGTCCCAACATTCAAAGTCCCCACATTCAGTTCTAGGCTCTGTGTTTTCCTCTTCTCTTTCTGCCGAAGAACCCGCTTTCCACCTCTTCTTCTTCTTCTTTGACTTCGACTTCGACCCACAGTAGCTGAATTTCCAACAGCGCCCTGCAGGTTGACGGCGCCGGTGGCGGACGTTGTTAACCGATCCGGTATGGAATTCTTTGGATGAACGCTCATATTTGTTTGGCAAGGTTTTAAGCCGGATGCCCTTCCTGACGCAACCCTCTACATTTATCCGGGCTTGGGACCGGCCTACAGTTTGCACTGACTTGTGCCCCCCATAGGGCTGCATTGCTATCTTGAATTTAGTGGGTTGTTAAAATCACCATCACACTTGGATGGGCCTCTTATAAATACAGAGAGAGAGAGAGGGAGAGAGAGAGAGAGAGAGAGAGAGAGAGAGAGAGAGAGAGAGAGAGAGAGAGAGCAAGAGCTTCTCCTCACTTGGGTCGCGGGCGTGCTGGAACCTATCCCAGCTATCATCGGGCAGGAGGCGGGGTACACCCTGTACCGATTGCCAGCCAATCGCAGGGCACATACAAACAAACAACCATTTGCACTCACATTCACACTCATACCTACGGGCAATGTGGAGTCTAAAAAAAAAAAAATTTACCGGCATTACCAGATAACTATTAACCCCTTATTGCTCAGTGACTGTTTTTTGTCAATGTCTTTATGTCTCAAAAGTGTTCTCTGTCAATTGTTGTACTAGAGCGGCTCCAACTACCGGAGACAAATTCCTTGTGTGTTTTTTGGACATACTTGGCAAATAAAGATGATTCTGATTCAATTAACCTACCAAGCATGTTTTTGGGATGTGGGAGGAAACCGGAGTGCCAGGAGAAAACCCACACAGGCACGGGGAGAACATGCAAACTCCACACAAGCGGGGCCGGGGATTGAATCCTGGTCCTCAGAACTGTGAGGCTGACACTAACCCACTGACCTCTGTCGGTCCACCGTGCCGCCGGCGTTTAAAAAATTCCTCCATACCCATCCCATCAACAACAATGAATACAATACGGTACAATTTTTTTCTGTTTTTATTCTTGTACGCATACATTTACACGCAGGGTTGTTAAACACATTTTTGTCGTGGGCCACATTGTAGTTACAGATGGCCGTTATGACTGGAAATAAATGTTTAATTTGCTCATCATATTACCTATACATACACAACAAATCGATGGATAACTCATTTTGAAAGCAGAAGTCAATAGTTTGTTCAGCTCTTTCACTAAGCTAAGATGCTGTAAAAAAATGGTAACAAAATATAATTTTGCAGCACCTCAACATTTGTTTACACGACAAATTGGAAGTTTTGGTACAATCTTTAGCAAAATCGTGTTAGTTGACACAATTTGCTTTCACCTGGGATTTACAGTTTCTAAAATGTGTTTGTGTGTAAATGTGTGTGTACAAAACATGTGACTATTATACAGTGCATGGTGTACCTGCTATACAGAGATGTACTCGGCCAGTGGATGTAGTCGGCTGGGGTCACCAATAGCTGTGCTCTCTGCTTGAGAACTGAACAATAAAGGATATAATAAATGTCATTTCCTCTACTACAATGTGGAGTATTTACAGATTTGATAAAAGCTAGTTTTTGCTAAATAAGCAGCTAATCAATCAAATGCAACGTAAATGCTGCTAACTTTTTAACTACAATGCCACGACTTTTTACTTACCGGTGAAAGTGACATGCTGGAAATGGCAAACTTGCTATAGGATGACCACGGGAAAGCCATCTGGTGTCTTGTGGGTGCATGCTGATGAGGGGCGTGGTTTCCCCTGCAGTCTGGGAGAATATCACCTAACAGCGGGGGCGAGCCTCACAGACTATAAATGCTGTAAATGTTTTGTTGGCCTGATTCCATGTCTCATTTCCACACAGAACATACATGCGTCAAGCAAAAACCAAGCTTTACTTCACCTTCAAGGCTCTGTTGATGGTGCCATCAGTGTGAGAGTGTACTGACACGAGGCGAGTGTGTTAAAGGACCCAAATGCAAAACACTGAACCACTGGAAAAGTTGGAAAAGATTTTAATAATCAATTTAAGATCAACTGTGACAGGTCAATTCAAAGCCAGGATTCAGAGCAGTTCACTTCACAGTCAAGAAAGTCAGGATTTGAAAATAGGGAATTTGTAGGTGATTACAGTGATTACATTTTCCATAATCCACCGATAGCTGGTCAGAAAATTCCCAGATTTCACTGTTGTCTTAATCCACAATTCACAGAGAGCAGAAGCGGGGAAATTTACTACAAACTTGATCTCTCAGAACCCCCGGTCATGCATGGATTCATGGGATAGTCTTGTAGCATCTTGAATGGATGACTGTCGGACACTCTGACACTGATTGGATCTTCAACAAAACCTTAAATAGGGAGGTGTAGCTAACAGACTGTGATTGGTTGACAGATTGTGGGTGACAGATTGGGTGTCTTTTATGGCAGACTGTGATGATCACGATGCACAAACTGTTTCATTCTTTAGATTCCATTTAATTATGTTATTACTCTGTTTTTATACAATACAACATTAAGTACAATATGATATAGTACTATTTTTCCTGAATAAAAATACAGGTTTGTTTTGTTTTTGGGGTTAAACTGGAACAGATTAATGGCATTTCCATTCATTTCAATGGGGAAAGATGATTTGAAATTGGAGTGATTTGAGTTATGAGCGTGGTCACCGAGTAAATTTACCTTTGGTGTTTGTTGTTTGTTTTAATAATTATATGTGTTATTTAGTAGACATGTTTGTGTCTGAATTTCATCCCCACGATTAACGTGTGATTCGCATCTGAGGTTATCTGATTCCATGCGTTTGTTTCATCTTACACTGTCACGACATGTATCCAAATTGGGCCACAAGGGATTGAAGACCTTGGAATTATAGTATGTCATTTGATCCATGTAGTGTGAGTGCAGCTTGTGTGTCAGCGCTGTGATTGACTGGTAATATGTACATGGTGTACTCCGCCGTCCACCCTAAATCAGATGGTATCGGCTCCATTTCCCCTCATGACCATTCCACCATACGTTTTACAGTAAATGGGTGAATGGCTTTTTGGATTTGCTCCGGCACTGAATATCAATCTAATAGGAGACCCTGCAGTGGAATTTACAGTTGCACAACTAACCAGCCTCTATTGTACTTGGGAAACATCGGTTGAAATTCACACTTCAGCAGCACATCTCAGATGAATGGCTCACAAAGACTGAAGCTAAATAAAAACAAATAAATAAATAAAAACCCTTGCTTTATAGATACAAATGGAGATTGGACTTAATGAGGAGCTAGTTTAAACATGCTCTCTGTTTTTGTATTAAAAATATTATGGTTAATGTGTTGAAACTGATTCTTTTGTTTCTATTGTATTCGACTGGGTTACATTTGTTTTATTGGGTTACATCTTTAGTCCCTGCATCAGGGTAAAATATTGCAGCTGATGTTACAGGAAGTCATACTTATTTGCATGAATTGAATCCTCCCTCCCCACCACACACACACACACACACACACACACGCACGCACACACTATACTGAATGCTATTGTCCAATGTGGTACTGCCCCCATGTGGCTTTGAAAATATTAAATGAAAAGTAAATGAAAACAAGAATCATACCTGCGACAGTGTATCAGCATAGAAATGTATGCTATGTATGAAATTCTATTCAATGGATAATGAATAACAGTAATACATAAATAATAATAATAATAATTCATACAATATGTGGATAGTTGAGGTTAAAAAATACATTTTGAACGCAACAGAATAATAAAATATTGCTCTGGACAGGAACTCCCAGAGAACCTTTTAAACTACATAAATCCCCTTGATGTAACTCGTCCCGCTTGCTAATTCTGTTATTCCCCAGACAAGACAAAAAGGACCACATCGGCAACTGTTATTTTAATGCTTCTTCAAAACACGTTTTATAAATAATTTATACAATCATAAATTTTAGGCAGACGTTTTCAAGTCACTCTACAAAGAAATGCTTAAGAGGAAAAACAAAATAGACATTTTGAAGACAGCATATCATTGCCAAGGCCTATGTAAAAAAATAAATAAATACTTTTTTCAATATGTTTATGTCATGGGTGTGTGTTATGGTTGTTGGCTTTTGGATCGCGAGCTGGACGGAGATCGGCGGAAGGATGCGCCACCGCGCACTTGGAGCATTAGCCTCAGTGACCAGCCAAACCAAGGCAGTCTTAATATCATAAAGGAAGACCCTACCCAGGTTTTTCCTAAAGTGACACTATGCTCTCCAGATCAAGAGAGTCATACATCTGTATTTATTGACTCGGTTTCTGACGCAAATTTACTCAACTCCCTCTTCGTTAGACGTATGCACCTTAGAACCTTTCAAGTAAGACGCCACCGCAACGCTGGAGACAGCAGTTTTATGGGCAAGATCACTCACCGCACCCAAACACTAACATTAACATTTCCTGATTCTCACTCGGAACGCATTAGTTTTCATGATTTTGAGACTATGGATAATGACGTTATTTTAGGGAACCCTTGGTTGAAATTACATAACCCCCACATTGACTGGTCCTCTGGGCATGTTATCTCATGGGGCAGCAATTGCGTCCAGAACTGTTTCAAGCCTCCATGTAATGTTCAGGGATAGTTTCAAATGATATTCCACAGACCCCATCTGGGGATCCTGACTTGTCACAAGTGCCCACCTGTTGCCATGACATTAAAGAAGTTTTTTCCAAGTCCAAAGCCAAATCCCTTCCACCCCACAGACATTATGACTGTGCAGTTGACTTGCTGCCTGGAACCACACCTCCACGGGGGAGTTTGTTCTCTTTCAGGGCCGGAACACAAGGTTATGAAGGAGTATGTGGAAGAATCACTGGCAGCCGGTATCATTCGCCCATTTTAATCCCCTGCGGGAGCAGGATTTTTCTTTGTGGACAAAAAGGACAAGACCCTGCGACCCTGTATCGATTACCGGGGGCGCAACGAAATACCTGTGAAAAACAGGTACCCTCTTCCTCTCATCTCCACCGCCTTTGAGTTCCTGGAGGGAGCCAAGTGTTTCACCAAACTAGACTTAAGAAATGCTTATCATCTAGTCAGGGTAAGGGAGGGGGATGAATGGAAAACAGCATTCAACACATCAACGGGACATTATGAGTATTTGGTAATGCCTTTTGGACTCACTAACGCTCCAGCTGTTTTCCAAAACTTTGTCAATGATGTGTTGCGTGACATGTTGATAAACATGATAAACCAGGTATTCAAGTTTCATGGTTTTCCCAAGAATGTGGTGTCTGATAAGGGCCCCCAATTCGTTTCACGAGGAGTTTTGCAGTTTAATAGGTGCTACCGTCTCTCTGTCATCTGGGTTTCATCCTGAAATGAACGGATAAACTGAGAGGCTAAAACAGGACCTGGAGACTGGGGTCCGATGTCTCGCTTCACAGGAGCCACGATCCTGGACTCAGAAGCTGGTTTGGGTCGAGTTCTCTCACAATTCTCAACCCCTTTGCATCCACTGGTCTATTGCCTTTTCACATTGTGCATGGTTACCAACCATCTCTGTTTCCTGCCATAGCCCCAGAATCCACAGTTCCAGCTGCATTAACCTTGGTGAGATGCTGCAGGAGGACCTGGGAGCGAACTCGCCAAATGCTGCTACGCCAAGGACGGTCCTACAAGACCGCAGCTGACTGTAGGAGGACACCTGCCCCGAACTACAAACTGGGTCAATGAGTTTGGCTCTCCACCAAGCATATTCCACTCCCGGTGGAGCCCCGGAAGCTCGCTCCCAGGTTCGTTGGGCCCTTCCCCATCACAAAGGTCATCAACCCTGTCACCATGAAGCTTAGGCTCCTGAGGTCGATGCGGGTCCACCCCGCATTTCACGTCAGCCTGCTCAAGCCCGCCCGGGAGTCCCCTCTGGTCCCGCCTTCCAGGGCCCTCGTTTCGTGGACGGGGGCGCTGTCTTCACGGTGCGGCGGCTGTTGTCGTCTCGTCGGAGGAGGTGGGGGTTTCAATATCTGGTGGACTGGGAGGGCTACGGGGCCGAGGAACGTTCATGGGTGCCGTCTGGGTTTATCGTGGATGACTCACTCAATCAGGACTTCCACATTGCGTATCCTGGGGCTCCGGGGTTGTCTGGGGCCAGCCGTTAAGGGGGGATGGAGGGTAGTAGTGTCATGGGTGTGTGTTATGGTTGTTGTCGTCCCCCTGTCTCGTACACACCTGCTCCCGAGAGCATATTCCCCACCTGTACCTCGTTTACACTAATTGCCCCATGCATTTAACCTTGTGTCTCATTCTTTCTGGTCGCCAGTTCGTTGTACCTTGTTGTCACGTTCCAGCATTCCTTGTTTCCATGTCACCGACTCATAGTAAGACTAAACCCTGTTCTGATTATTGACCTTGCCTTTTTCCTCACGTTTTTTGGATACTGTTGCCTTTTCAGATTGCCTGCGTGTGTACCAACCTCTGCCCGTTTATTAAACCTCTCTTTTTGAAACTGTCCGTTTGAATTGGAGACGTGCATTTTGGGTCCTGTCCTTTGTTCCGTTCATGACAGTTTAATGGATCACTTCTAACATTTTATGGTATCATTCTTGGGTCAACTGCACTTTGTTAAAACTAAAAGACCTGCAAAGAAACCAAAGAATAAGATCCATTTTAAAACCTGACTGTTTTAGCAGAAATACAAGATTAAGTTCAAATATGCATCTATATATTGCATATTCCTCCTGGAAATTTATTTTCAAAACCAGCTGACATTATAGATAATCTTCCGCTAAAAAACCTTCCCCAACTAGTGCATTATGAAACAACTACAGTATACTCCTGAAGAAAGAAAACAACAACAAAGAGCTTTCTGACATGGTATTTTTGTGCAAAAATATATTGTATATTTTTGCTTGTTTAACATATCCAAGTAGGGCCCATCATTTGGCTTATGTTTATGTGCAGAATGAACAACCCGATTTTAACCAAAAATATGCTTATTTTGTGAATTGTACCTTGTGTGGGTGTGGGTGTGTGTATTTGTGTGTATGTGCGTGCACACGTTTCTGTGTGTGTGTGCATGTGTGTCTTTCAGCCATATCGTGATACTAGGTGTGCTCTTCTAAAATGCTTGAGGCCAAACAGGTGGATTCAGCTTGTGGCTGTGTGTGACTTTCCTACTCATAACACATGGAATAAAGCCAGCCGCTCACTTAACCGAGCAAATGTAAATACAAGAGGCTGCAGGCCTGAAAGCTCTTAGCTCTGCAGTCAGCTTGTGACCAAAAAGGTCATTATAATGAATCCCAAAAGCAATAAAGAAGTTGGAAACATAAAGGGACAGCTGCTGATTCTGCTGTAATGTAATTAGCATCTTCAAAAAAACAAATCTTGAAAATCATGAACCTTCATTTCAGAAAGTTTGAAAGATATTATCTTAGAATTATTTTTTTTCATGCAATTACTGTATGAAGGAAGGAAACAAAATACAACAAGCTTTTGATAAGGAGACCAAATCAGAAGTACTTACTGTATCTAGTAAAGCCAGTGGGTGACGCTGGCATCACGAAACAGTTGACCGTCCACACACAGCTTGTCGACAACCAACCATGCTCATTTGCCTTCCTCACTGTTGAGCTTTATCAACGAGTATAGGATTTTACGCCTCTCGTTGATTTCCTTGGGGAATTGGTCATTCATTTCAAAAGATATCCCCTTTGAGCTCACAACCTTTTGTTTTCACGAACATTTTTTATTAGAAGTAATCGCTGAAAAAGGTGAAAGGTAATCTTGTCGACTATATCTTCTTGATTGAATGTCCAGCATAGATTCTTTCAATGTTTTGTATTTCATTTTGAGAGTTTTCAATTCCTTTGTTGTTGATACAGTATCATGTTTGATCGGAGCGCAGCATTATCGAATCTTAGCTCCTTGACCTTTTCTAAACTGTTTTTCAGCTTGGTGATCTCTTGGTGCAGAAATTCGAGTGGAATTCACAAGTTCTTGTCGATTGAGTGGAAGACACTGGTCTGTGTCTCCGGTGAACCGAGTAAATCTTCAGTCAAAGTAGAGCTGGGATTCATTCATTCATTCATTCATTCATCTTCCGTTCCGCTTATCTTCACTAGGGTCGCGGGCGTGCCAGAGCCCATCCCAGCGATCATCGGGCGAGAGGCGGAGTACACCCTGAACTGGTACCCAACCAATTGCATGGCACAGATAAACAAACAACCATTTGCACTCACATTCACACCTACTGACAATTTAGCGTCTCCAATTAACCTACCCTGCATGTTTTTGGGATGTGGGAGGAAACCGGAGTACCTGGAGAAAACCCACACATCCACAGGCAAACTCCACACAGGCGGGGCCGGGATTTGAACTGTGAGGCAGATGTGGTAACCAATCGTCCACTGCGCCGCCGGAGCTGGGATTCTCTATCATAAATGACCTAAGTAACGATTCTCAAATGGCGAAGCTGGTGAAGACAAAAAAAAAAAAAAAAAAAAGAGGCAAAAAAAAAACTGATGAAAAAGGAAAAAAGAATTGTGAAAGAGAAAGTTTGTCGTGTAGTAGCTGCTTTTTTTTCCAGGTCTATCCAGGTTTTCGTCTCCGGAAATCACGCAGTCTCTCACATTGTCATAGCATGTCACAGCCCTCCCTCCGCCACGATTTTACTGATCACTGCAAACACACGTTACTACGGGTGACATCAAATTAAAATTGTAAAGTTTGGCGGGCCATGTCAAATAAAATTTCAAACGGGCTACTAGTAAAATAGGCCTGGTTTATTATGTTGGATGCCGTTTGACAAAACTACAATGAAATATACTGTAGTGTCGAAGAAGTTGACGCTGGAATCCCCAGCATGCCGAGCGGCTTTGTGAAAATAGTTGTCTTACTGATTGACTTTGTTGTTTATGTTAGATGTGAATTAGTCACAGAGGTGGATAGAGTAGCCAAATATTATACTCAAGTAAGAGTACTGTTACTTTAGAATAATATGATTAAAGTAAAAGTAAATCGTAGTCTGCCAAATTATTACTTGAGTAAAACTACGAAAGTCCTCACGGAAAAAACTACTTAACTAACTGGTGAGTAACTGGTGAGTAGCTTCTTATTTATTTTTTTTAAAATCAGAGCATGAACTTTGAATAACAAAAAATAAGAAAATTAAATACAAATGTGCAAATTCAGATTTTACCAATCTATTAAATATAAAACATCTTTATAAAATAAATAATGAGTACAACATTAGTGGCACGGTGGATGACTCGTTAGCACATCCGCCTCACAGTTCTGAGGACCCAGGTTCAAATCTGGCCTTGGCTGTGTGGAGTTTGCATGTTCTCCCCGTGCCTGCGTGGGTTTTCTGGGTAATCCGGTTTCCTCCCACATTCTAAAAACATGCACGGTAGGTTTATTGAAGACTAAATTGCCTGTAGGTGTGACTGTAAATGTGAATGGTTGTTTGTTTATTTGTGCCCTGCGATTGGCTGGTGACCAGTTCAGGGTGTACTCCACCTCTCGCCCGAAGATAGCTGCGACCCTCGTGAGGATAAGCGGTTCGGAAAATGGATGGATGGATGGAGTACAAACTTTATAAAATAACAAATTACGGCAAATTCTGCTCCAAGAAATGATCTTATACTATTTTGTGTCCACTTGTGAAACAGCACAATAGAATCACCAGGCAGAGATTACAAAAACAGGAACAAGGCTGCAGTGGATATAAAAAAATCTCCACACACTACTGTTCAAATTTTGTGATGTAAAAAATGTAGACAAGAATAAATTATTTTAAACAATTTTCCACCATTAATGTGACCTAGAATTTGGACAATTGAATTGATTTTATATTTTTTAATACTTTTGAGAGAGGAGGTGAAAGGGGTCCCTTTTATTGAGGTTCCGCTGTATTCATATCGTGCATAATTTGCCATATATATGTATGAATAATCTCCCAAAAATATGTGGTCACTACTTCGCAGATTTCACCTATTACGGGGCTGGTCCGGAACCTAACCCCGGCGATAAAGGAGGGATTACTGTACATGCATTTATGTACCACGTACTGTCGACATAGTAGTCGCTGCATGATTCAGGCAGTGGGTGAGTTAGGTGAGTTGATGAGAGGGTAAATGCAGTGAGTGAGTTAATTAGTGACTTGGTGGGTGATTCAGACTCTAAGTCATTGGGTAAATGGAGTCATTAAATGAGTGAGGGAATTCGATGGTGAGGGAGTGAGCGGGTGGCTGCAGCCATTCCGTCAGCGCAAATGACAATAAAGGATTGTAGCCATGAAGGGGAATGGCATCAATGGCTTAAATCTCTGCTGCTCTTCATCTTGATGGACAATTTGTCCAGTCACAGCCACATTTCTATTCCTATAACCTGAAAAACGAGCTGCATGATGATTGGCAAAGTCAGAATACGTATTTCTCATTTCATGCTGAATCTGTGGTCTTACTCATGAAAGGTTTCCCCATTTTACACTCTAGCTTGTTTACAATACAGTAGGGATGGGCAAATTTTTTGGCTCAGGGGCCACATTGACTTTTACAATTTGGCAGGTGGGCCAAGCCAGGACCAGATACCTACATATAATAAATAAACAAAAAAAAAGGCATTGTAGTGTTAATAGTTAGATTTACTTTTAATGGGAACAGTGTTTTTTTGTTGATCACCTTTTTTTTTTTTTTTTTTTGCCAGTGCATCAAAGTCTGGTGTTAGTTTTGTTGTGGCAATCCGCAGAACACATCTGAGGTGTTCATCACTCAGCTGGGATCTGTAGGATGTTTTGTTGGTGTTCATCACACTAAAAGTCTGTTCACACACATATGTAGACTCAAACACCAGCAGCATCATCTGTGCCATCTTCTGGATTTTTGGAAATTTGTCTTCACTTAATGAAGCATAAAACTCATCCAGTTTGAGAGTTGAACTTCTCTTTTAAGACAGTATCATATTGGGGATTAATCAGTTCCATCTGCAGCTCCCGTGGCACTGTATTGTCAGATAAAGATGTTTTGCTGAGCCTGCAAGCTTAATTTTAACCGCTGAGCCGTAGCCATCAGTTCCTGCGTTGATTGGCTGTTAGCATAATCAGCATGCTTGGTAGGAAAGACGGCTGATGTTATATTCCTCTAAAACTGCAATGGTTTCTTAAGAAATTAGACATACAGCCTTTGACTGGACTTCAGTGAAAAATTATTTAGTAGTCCATTCTATATTAAACACTCAGCACTCACTATCGACTTTTTTCTTTGGCCCCCTCGTGGTTGAAAAAGGGTTCAGAGCAGGAGCAGAGTAAAAACAGAACAGCCAAAGTCAAGTCAATGTATCACTGTACCGATTGCACGACCTGGTGGAACCACTGGGCATTACAGGACAACCTGGTGGAACCACTCGGCATTACAGCACAACCAGGTGTAACCACTCGGCATTGCAGGACAAGGTCAAATGAATGCAGTCATGATTTTGATATGGTTTGGGTGATTCTGTACCAATCTTTGGCGGGCCGGATTGAAATGATTTACGGGCCGGATGTGGCCCGTGTGCCGTAATTTGCCCACCCCTACAGTACAGTACAGTAGAGCCTCCTTTCAGTCCTCTTTCAGCTCTTTGTGCCAGTGTTCCTTGTTGTTTTACAATTTACAACAATGGATCATTTATTCATTCATCTTCCATTCTGCTTATCCTCACTATGGTTGCGAGCAGGCTGGAGCCTATCTCAGCTATCTTCGGGCGAGAGGCGGGGTATACCCTGAACTGGTCGCCAGCCAATCGCAAGGCACATACAAACAAACAACCATTCGCACTCACATTCACACCTACGGGCAATTTAGAGTCTTCAATTAACCTTCCCTGCATGTTTTTGTGGGAAGGAAACCGGAGTACCCGGAGAAAACCCACGCAGACACGGGGAGAACATGCAAACACCACACAGGCGGGATTTGATTGTTTGTTTCCAGAGTTGGCAGGTTGTATTGGGGAATAGTTATAAATATTTCAAACCTCAGCAAATGTAGTCAGGTTATAATGTATTGCTTAGTATAAAATGATAAATAATTACATGAATGCATGATTTTAGCTTGATAACCGACATTGAAATAACATTCCCATATAATCTGAATGTAAATAAAAGTATGTATGAAAGTAAATATGTATGCGGTTTCAACATTTGATACCAAAGAATAGATTGCAATGCTCATGTTTTTAAAGTGGATGTAGTATTTATTCTCATTCATTAATTCTGCAATATTTACAAACCCAATTCCAATGAAGTTGGGACGTTGTGTTACACATAAATAAAAACAGAATACAATGATTTGCAAATCATGTTCGACGTGTATTGAATTGAGTACACTACAAAGATATTTAATGTTCAAACTGATAAACTTTATTGTTTTTAGCAAATAATCATTAACCTAGAATTTTATGGCTGCAACACGTTCCAAAAAAGCTGGGACGGGTGGCAAAAAAGACTGAGAAAGTTGAAGAATGCTCATCACACACCGTTTTGGAACATCCATTAGGTGAACAGGCTAATTGGCAAAAAGGTGGGACCCATGATTGGATATAAAAGGAGCTTCCCTGAATTTCTCAGTCATTTACAAGCAAAGATGGGGCGAGGTTCACCACTGAACAAGTGCGTGAGAAAATAGTCGACCAGTTTAAGGACAATGTTCCTCAACGTACAATTGCAAGGAATTTAGGGATTTCATCATCTACAGTCCATAATATTATCACAAGGTTCAGAGAATCTGGAGAAATCACTGCATGAAAGCGGCAAGGCCGAAAACCAACATTTAGTGACTTCGATCCCTCATCAAAAACTGATATCAATGTGTAAAAGATATCACCACATGGACTCAGAAACACTTCAGAAAACCAATGTCAGTAAATACAGTTCGGCGCTACATCCGTAAGTGCCACTTAAAACTCTACTATGCACAGCAAAAGCCATTTATCAACAACACCCAGAAACACCGCCGGCTTCTCTGGGCCTGAGCTCATCTAAGATGGACTGATGCAAAGTGGAAAAGTGTTCTGCGGTCCGACGAGTCCACATTACAAATTGTTTTTGGAAATTGTGGACGTCGTGTCCTCCGGGCCAATGAGGAAAACAACCATCCAGACTGTTATGGACACAAGATTCATAAGCCAGCATCTGTGACGGTATGGGGTTGTGTTAGTGCCAATGGCATGGGTAACTTACCCATCTGTGAAGGCACCATTAATGCTGAAAGGTACATACAGGTTTTGGAGAAACATATGCTGCCATCCAAGCAACGTCTTTCTCATGGACGCCCTTGCTTATTTCAGCAAGACAATGCCAAACCACATTCTGCACGTGTTACAACAGCGTGGCTTTGTAGTAAAAGAGTGTGGGTACTAGACTGGCCTGCCTGCAATCCAGACCTGTCTCCCATTGAAAATGTGTGGCGCATTATGAAGCGTAAAATACGGACAACGGAGACCCCGGACTGTTGAACAGCTGAAGCTGTACATCAAGCAAGAATGGGAAAGAATTCCACTTACAAAGCTTCAACAATTAGTGTCCTCAGTTCCCAAACGTTTATTGAATGTTGGTAAAAGAAAAGGTGATGTAACACAGTGGTAAACATGACACTGTCCCAGCTTTTTTGGAACGTGTTGCAACCATAAAATTCTAAGTTAATGATTATTTGCTAAAAACAATAAAGTTTACCAGTTGAACATTAAATATCTTGTCATTGTAGTGTATTCAGTTAAATATAGGTTGAACATGACATGCAAATCATTGTATTCTGTTTTAATTTATGTTTAACACAACATCCCAACTTCATTGGAATTGGGTTTGTGGTTTATAGAATCACTTCTAGATCCTTTTGCTAATTGTTGCATTGAAGAAGGCCTTAGGAAAATCACCATTTCTTCCTGGTCAAACTTATTGCCTTATTTTAGCTTGAATGACACATCTTTTCACATCCCCCATGCTGACCTTTCACCATTAGTATGTGCACTTATCCACTCAACTTGCTTCAGGACTTGGCATCGATTATCTGCTGACCTTTAAATACAAAGTAATCTCTACACTTTTCCCTTACAATACTTTTATCACCTCCCCCACATCACCATACATCAGGCATGCCCAAAGTCCGGCCCGTGTCCAAATTTCTTCCGGCCCGAAGCATCATGTCATAAAATCAATAATATGTGGTCCGCCAGCACAGTTTACCCCAGTAAACAATACACACATACAAAAAAAAAGCCATTTTATATTTTCAACAGTAGACCTGTGGCCGCACTCTCGACCCCTGTGGTATGTTTTTAGCCCATTTCTAAAATGGCAACTGAAACTAAAAAGAGGAAAGTTGACGACGGTCGCCGTGTCCAGGACAATTGGATTTTTTCGCTGACATACGAAACAACTGTGTCGGCCTAATTTGCCGAGACTGTGACTGTTTTCAAAGAATTTAATATGAAGAGGCACTACCAGACGAAACATGCGAACTACGACAAGCAAAACTGAAGCCACTGGAAGCTGTTTTGATGGCACAGCAGCGCTTTTTCACAAGAGCCCGTGACTCAAATGAAAATTCTACAAAGGCGAGCTACGAGTCTCATTGAATTGATTTTTTGGTGATTATCAAACCACAAATTTGTCAAATTTCTGTCATCTGATTTGACTATAGTATAGTCACTATACTATTCTTTGTCAAAATGCACTGGGATGTGATTTGTTAAAACAAAGTCAATAAATACGTTTATAAAAAAATTCAGTCAACTTTCATATAATAGTTCATTTGTATTTAATTTATTATTATTTTAACCTTTAACTATCCTGGTAATGCAATTGAAAACAGATTCTCATTTGCAATATGGAGCTCGCTGCAGACAGCAAAGTGATATAGTTACATATTTACATGTTAATTTACAACGGTAATTGTTCGAGGAATGTCAGGCCGAATGGTCGGCCCCCATACATTTTCATCTGACCAAATCCGGACCTCTTTGCAAAACTTTTGGACACCCCTGCCATACATTCTGATACTGTTTTTTGTTTTGGGGCTCTTGTGCGACAATCCTGTATCATCATCATCACCATTCATTCTCATTCATATTGTGGCTTTTCTCTCTGCATTCAACTCCATCGTCATGCATAAAAAACAGAAAATTTGAATAAATTCACAAGGTCATGTAGGCACATACAAACTAGCTGAAGCTCGAATGGGTACAGCGCAGCGTGAGTTTGGGCCAACTTGGAAGTCATCCAGTTTAGCGGAACAGATTGTGTTCAACTTTGGGGTTCCACTGTTTGTCTGCATTACGTTTTGATATACAGTACTTTAAATCTTTTTTTATATACACTGCATGCTTTTAAAGCAACACATTAAAATGTAATCTTTAAAATGTGCTTCTACAATTCACAACCTGTCTAACTTTAAAATACTTAAAGCGATTATAAAATGTTCCTTCATTCAGCCACTTACACAATGACTAATTATGATGACATAAATGATTAAACCACCCTTGCTTCTTCAGTTTCATTGTTGTTACCAGGCATTATAAATGAACAAGAAACTGAAGAAGCAAGGGTGGTTTAATCATTTTTTCCATTACCGTAAACTGGAGCATTAACAGTTCATTCACACAGTAAAGTGCAAAGGGGAGCTTCAGTGGGCTGGCATAGGATCCCAATGAACGCAATCAGGATTTACTGTATTGAAAATGGATTGATGGATTTCACACACCACTTGAGTTTACCTTACTATTGTCTATGTGAGCTCTTTTTGCGAACCCGGTATTAGAGCCCTACCACATGGTGCTGCTTTTCTTTGTTTTCAATATTTTATGTGATTTATATTGTTTGAAGAGTCGTGATCTATGAAATAAATGCATATTAATAAACGCATGTGTAAAATAATGCTGTTGGAAGAGGAAGTATAATTTCTAAAAAGCACACCAGACAGTACTTTTCCGACTTTGTAGCCTACCAAAGTGGTTGGTGCTCCAGCTTATTTAAAATTAATATGCCACTGATAGGCAGCACAGTGTATTAGTGGTTTGCACGTATGCCTCACAGTTGACAGGTCTCCAGTTTGAATCTCGGCTGATATTTATAGTGACCACTGATAGTGTAAAAGTCAATACATTAAATACACCCACATGTGATCGGATAATTAAAAGAATGGACAAGCTGTCATAATACACCTTAAAAATGGTAAAGTACTTCCTTGCTGATAATTGTGATACACTTTACCATGAGCACTGACAGCAAAGCTGTTGCATGTCTGATAACGTTTGTGAGGTTACACTGTGTCAGACGAGGACCTCACTCTGTCACATTCAGTCGGAAGATCAGATGAATGTGCTCTTTCATAAGCATTTATTTACTGTGGGGCTGTAGTGGTATATGTTCATGGTATGTGATTACCTGACATACAGCACTGGTTTTACAATAAAAACAAAATGATTTTTCATCAGTTGAGACACACGCACACAAACACACTGCAAGCTGATTTAAGGGTTTGATTTGAGGATGAAATAGTCCATCTGTCTGTCTGCTTTTGGAACACTTATCACACAAAATTTTACCAAAGAAATACTGCTGCACCGATCATGCACATCTACAACTGCTATAAATTCTCTCGCCATAAGGATTCTAATAATCTATTTGTAATTGTACGTACATTCTTTTTTATTATTCCGTTGTCATCCTCGCTTCACGAGCTGCATTGGCAAGTTAATCAATGTATGTGCAACATTATCATTAATTTGAAGTCGTGACTGAGCACACAAATGTAAGTTTAAAATTAATCAGTTAGTTACTAACAGTAAATATATGATTTTATAGAGCAGAGCAGCTGCCTGCTGAGTGCTGACATAGAATATGCCGATAAAAGAGGTGTGAGAATAAACTAAAACCAAAAGTTGGAACTCAAAGTAAAGCTCTGCATATATGTAGCTCTCTGCAGTTTTATCACTGCAAGCAGTGGCTCTCCCTTTGTCACCCTGATTGTTGATCCCGTAAAAATAATGGCTAGAGCTGCTTTGGGCCTTTCTGTGCACAACTTGTATGGTGTAAAGTTGTGGATTCAGTCTGGAAGAAAATGATACATTTCTTCAATCCATCCATTTTCCATACTGCTTATCCTCACTAGGGTCATGGGTTTGCCGGTGTCTATCCCAGCTGACTGGGCGAGAGGCGGCATCCACCCTGAACCGGTCGCCAGCCAAGCGCAGGACACATATAAACAAACAACCATTCACACTCACATTCACAGTTACGTACAATTTAGAGTCTTCAATTAACCTACAATCCAATGTGGGAGGAAATCGGAGTATCCGGAGAAAACCCACGCAGGCACGGGGGACGACATGCAAACTCCACACAAACGAGGACAGATTTGAAACCAGGTCCTCAGAACTTTGAGGCAGATGTGTTAACCAGTTGACCACCGTGCCGCCTGATACATTTCTTAAAAAATAAAAATTCAGGGGGGTTGTCATGTTGAATTAATATTTACACAACTTGCTGTCTAATTCAATTTAAAAAAAAAATAGATTTGCCACCGGCTACTGGTTTGACAACATTGTCATCAGTCACATTTTGGCATGCATAATACAGTGGAAACTCCAGTCGAAGGGTAGCCTCTAATTTGTTATAGTGTCATTTTTCCAGGATTAATTCATCCAGAGTAAAACCACTGCCATCATAACACACCTTACTTTTCAGTGCACTTTCTATTGTATTTGCTTACAACAGGGCTGTCAAATGTCAGAGGGTCCACACCGGCAACGTGCAGATAGAGAACACATTCACTGCTTTTTTTTTCAATAAAAGTAAATGTTGCTAATTTTGTGCACTGGAGGGCACACTGAAGACCACTTAGCACTTAAATGACTTTCTGAAATTGGCTGCTATTCATGATTTGTTACCTGAAGGCAACAAGATGCCAAGTTTCAGGAGCAAAGAAAGCCTATTTCATAAAATGCTGTACCACCTTTGCACTACAGTTCTGTGAAAATAAATACCTTCTTTAGAAATATTAAGACATTGGAAAATTGCAAAATGTCCTTAAACAGCTTCAGTTTGAAAGAGGCTGGTTTGGTGGCAACCTTTTACGTTTCTTTTTTTAAATGCAATGCCACAAGTTATTAACAGTATGTATTTTTATGTGTACATTTAGAAGGTAGGCGGTTAACTGCACACTCTTTCTTAGTTGTCACAACTCTAGTTTGTGTGGTGTAATGAGTCAGTTGAGTTTGTCAAGATTTCAAGATGGATGTAGAAATATATTTAAATTTAAAATGATTTCTAGAGCTTAGCAAAGTTGTATAAACGGTACATATTTCAGGGGTGTCAAACTTGCGGGCCACATTGTGGTTACAGTTTCCCTCAGAGTGCCGTTATGACTGTGAAACCATATAAATGTTTAATTGCCAAATCATATTATTACATACACACAACAAATTAATGGATGTCTTTTTTTTCAGTTTTTGTTCAGCCCCGTGATGTCACGGGGCTGAGGCGTAAACTTTCTAGCGCGAGTTCCCTCCCCCACTATGTAACGACAAAGTGACGTCATTTCGTTTGGCTATGCTAACTCAGTTGTGAGTTAGCTGTGCTTCGCTTCCATAACAAGTCCCGTTTACCACTGCAGCGTGCAGTTAGCAAGCTAACGATGGCTACACCCCAAAAATGTGTCTTCGCTGGATGCCTCAATTTACGGAACAGCTCGGTGATGTTTTTTAAGCTCCCAAAAAAATGAGGAAATAAAAGAGCGATGGATTGACAACACGACTACCTGACTCTGCAGTGTGCATTTTACGACGGATAGTTTTTTAACCTTTCACCAGAGACAACATGGCTTCGTGGGTAACTTGATACTAGTGAATGGGGCAGTGCCAACTGCCTAACTACCTGGGCTTCCTCCTACCGTGCCACTCTCGTCAGGTGCCGTGTTCGCCTTTGACATTATGTCACCAACAACGAGGGTAAGTTGACTTGTGTGCTTATTTTTTATGATTATAGTCCACAATAACCATTCAGTTTTGAAGTTGAGCCTCCTAACATGATTTTACATCATATACACTATGACTATATTTGTTTGATACCCTTTGGCGCATCCATTCGACACGCCCACAGCATACAAAAGCTGAGAGAAGGTCCTTATTATTCAATTCAATTATTATTATTATTCAATTATATAACACCCACAGTCAAGTGGCCTACAATGTAGCTTTTGGAAAACCATTAACCCAATAAATGAATAAATAAACAGACAAATACATAGATACATGCATACAAACATACATAGGGATATTCCTGCTGGGATCATTTAGGCATAATAAAAAGGCTTTTGTACACACCGTGACTCAAATGTATGTCTGTGTGATATACAAGGTGTGTCAGAAAATATGTTCTACGCAGGCAGGAACTGTCAGATGCTCAGGTCATTGTGTTGTAATGGTGAACCAGCCACGAGATGTCCTCCTGCAACTGTCGCCTCTTCTCGTCCATCCATCCATCCATCCTTTTTCTTTCCCGCTTACCCTCAGTAGGGTTGCAGGCTGCTGGAGCCTATCCCAGCTATCTTCGGGCAGGAGGTGGGGTACACCCTGAACTGGTTGCCAGCCAATCGCAGGGCACATAGAAACAAACAACCATTTCAGAATCAGAATCAGAATCATCTTTATTTGCCAAGTATGTCCAAAACACACAAGGAATTTGTCTCCGGTAGTTGGAGCCGCTCTAGTACAACAGACAGTCAATTTACAGAACACTTTGGAGACATAAAGACATTGACAAAAAACAACAACAACAACAATTGTGCAAAAAGATGCAGAGTCCTCAGTTCGAATGGCTAATATCGCAATAGTCCGGTGCAATGACTATTGTGCAAAGGGCACTGAGACTTCAAGGAGTGTATGCGGTTTAAAGTGACGAGTACTGCGATAATCTGGGACAATGGTTGTGCAAATGTTACAGATACTCCTCAATCAGTGTGCAAATGGAGCAGATGCTACTCTGGCATGAGTGGCCACTATATGCAAATAGTGCAGCACGGCGAGACAACTACAGTGAGTGCACGAGTAATACATAATACAGAAATGTGACAACGAACTCAAGTCAAAAAATTGTCAGCTTGTTGTAATGGAATTGTAAGTTAGCTGTTCAAGAAGTTGCACTCACATTCACACCTACGGGTAATTTAGAGTTGTCAATCAACCTACCACACATGTTTTTGGGATGTGGGAGGAAACCGGAGAGCCCGGAGAAAACCCACCCAGGCACGGGGAGAACATGCAAACTCCACACAGGCGGGGCCGGGATTTGAACCCCGGTCTTCAGAACTGTGAGGCAGATGTGCTTACCAGTCGTCCACCATGCCGCGCCTCTTCTCGTGCCCTATACAAAACAAACAGGATCTCTATGTAGATGTGATGGCAAAACTTACATTTTGCAGTTAGGGTATGAAATATAATGTATCTTACACTGACTCATAGGGAGTCTGTTATAGGAAACATCTTTGTGTATATGATAGCAAAACATACACACACGTAAGCACACACAGGACAAACAAATGAAGACTGAAGAATCAGTCGTCATTAACTGCACAGCGGTCCATTAAATGTCCAAGATGGCTTGTCAGAGAGGGTGGTTACAAGAGACAAACGATGCTTTCAGGGCCATATCAGTCTAAAAGCTTTGGTTGGAGTCATGACAAAGCAGATTGTTTGGGTGTGTAAGAAAGATTACTGTGTGACTATTCTTGTTCATGTTGTTGTGCTTTGTTTATCAAATCAATATTTACATTTACATTTTATTGAGCTGTTCGGCTCGTGACAAAGGAGGTAAAATCCCTACACATGCTATTTAGTCACACTACACACTCGGAGATAAGTTTCAGTCTTTCCCTTTTAAACATTTCTGTTTTCCCAAATGATCACAATGACAACAAGTAAATTAATTTGATTATTCTGAGAAAAATTACATTTACACAGACCTAGAAATGTTACTACCATTAAATTTATCCTAACTATTCATTGGTTCCCGATTCATTAGTGAACCTAAGTTAATAGAGTTGGTCCACAATTATTATCGACATACCAAGATCAAGCTTTTTCTTTTTTTTCTTTTAAGAGCTCTTCTCGTGGTCTCGTCCATTTTTACAGTTGTTATAGAGTATGAACAGAGAGAGCACACATACTGTATGTTTAATCAGTGGTGTAACTTTGATGTGAAAGGCGGGGGGCGGCAAATATTGTATTTATTTATCCATCCATCCATCCATTTTCTGAGCCGCTTCTCCTCACTAGGGTCGCGGCGTGCTGGAGCCTATCCCAGCTGTCATCGGGCAGGAGGCAGGGTACACCCTGAACTGGTTGCCAGCCAATCGCAGGGCACATAGGAACAAACAACCATTCGCGCTCACAGTCATGCCTACGGGCAATTTAGAGTCTCCAATTCATGCATGTTTTTGGGATGTGGGAGGAAACCGGAGTACCCGGAGAAAACCCACGCAGGCACGGGGAGAACATGCAAACTCCACACAGGCGGGGCCGGGGATTGAACCCGCGTCCTCAGAACTGTGAGGCTGACGCTCTAACCAGTCGGCCACCGTGCCGCTGTATTTATTTATCTAGTCATTATTGTAGCCTACATAGTTGCAGTAATTACATGGCAATCGTAATCTTCGATGTTTTTGTGTTTATGTGTAGCGACTCCTTGCTTGCATTCATATTATGATAAGCACGTGCTGATCACGCATGGACGTTTAAATGTCGCATGCGATCGACCTGCATCATCTTTATGAACGACGTATTGGGCATTTCTGGATAAACCAATGCACTGCAACGGTTGGCAGGCATTTTTCGTGTGGTCCTAGTGCTCGCCTCTGTTTATCATCATGTAACATTGTTTTTGGATAGTAAAATACTGCAGGGGACAGAAAAGTATGCCTCAAAGTCCAAACAGTTTTCGGAGTTCGAAGCATCATTCATGCATGACATCAATATTGCATCCGAGCTGTCAGTAAACCTTAGTAGACAAGGTTGTGTATTCTACTGTTGTGAGCTGTTGTCTGAGGTTGTCTGACAAGAAGCAACACCGAGTGAAGATGTGGACTCCTTCTCACACTACCTAGCAAGACGCCCACTGGTTAGCTGTCATGTGCTTGTCGCTTGTCAGTCACTTGACAAAAGAAACCGTTAAAGAGTGGTAGGTTTTACCTTATGTAAGCGGTTGATTTTAATTTTACTGTATACTGTGTAATGTACACATCACCGCTGAGTGTTTAAAGATACTGACTGGTGAACTTATGTTTATACTTAATGTATAAGACAGTTAATAATGTTAAATTGTTACTTTATTGCCTGTACAGTAATGCATTTAAACCAAAAACGTTTTTGTGGTGGTGACAGATGCGCAGCACCGTTTTATCGTGTCATTATTTAAATTCATGCCGCACATCTCTTCAGTTTTCTTGCATTTAGCCTTTGTTTTATCTGCATGTGGTGAAGGTCAGTAGCACGTCAATATTCTCTCTTTGGTGTCGAACTGCAAACGTTTTCACTCTGAAGCCATCTTCTCCTTGTGCTCTCCTCAAGATGCAATTTTGTGATTGAGACATCCTTCAAGATGACATGTTGGGATTGATTTTTAGGCGACTGGCAGCTCGACTGAGGTGAAATAAAATAAGAAGTAATTGCTTGTGAGATTTTTCTAATTTAGGACGGTCTAGACCGGTGTTTGTTGTGTTGGACTCAATTCTTTGACCCATGATTAAAGCAAGCCACTGTGGAACGTGGCTAAAAGCCTGTGAGCAATTCATTTGGGTTCTGCAACAACTTGCTTACCATTTGCAACTAGTTTGGGTCTGATGCCAAATGTCAAATCGCAAGTCAATGGCATTTCACAATAACAATGCAGGGGTCTCATTTTCTTGTTGCAGTGAGTTGGTAGGTGTGCGAGGGTCAGTTGCCGACTTTTGTTTGTTCGGGATTGGATTTCAGTCTAGTTTGCTTGGTGTGCGGCTGGTTTATTACTGTATCTTCGTTATGATATGCGTATTTCAGGATTGTTTTGGTTATACTCTGGTCATTTCTTTTTGTCTTTGGGTTCATCTGGAGTTTTGTGCTCGTGTGCTCGTCATCTCTTTCTCTCTACCTGTTGTCTGTTTGTACTGTATTCATTCCTTGTTTTCAATTTGACCATTGTACTTTGTTGTACTCAAAAAGTGTAGCAGTATTAAAGGCTTAGTACTTTCACTGGGGAAAAAAATGACTTTCTTAAAACAAGGAAAGAATATTAAAAACAAGACATTTTGTCCCAAAAGTAAATGAAAGTGAAATCTGCCAATGGCACAAGTATGAATTGACTTACTAATATTCTTGAAATAAGATCTTGTATCTTAAAACAAGTCTTTTTGTCTTGCTGATAAATTAGAACAAAAAAGTCAAAACTGTCTTAAAATAAGTACAATAAGATGTTTTCATTAGGTAAGATTTAGAAAGTTCTTGCAGTGTTCCTGATTTAGATCTCCTCTCAGAGAGGACACATCATGTAATCCATGGCAACAAGACCTATAAGTATTGGAATGTCACTTGCGGAGTCCCACAGGGATCGGTACAAGGCCCTGTATTCAGTATTTATAGTATATACTGCCACTTGGTGATATCATACGCGTATGACATTAGTTCTCACTGTCGCTGTTTTACTGCCGCTTCTCTTCTGTCCTCCCCCCTCCTCTGGGGGGCAAGGCGGCGATGATTGAAGGCTGTTGCTGTATGGCTTCTGCACAAGATCTGAGGTGTACCACTTCCCTGGAGGTGATGGTATGGCAGATTCTGCATTGACAGACCGGGTCAGGAGGAACCACTTCTCCAAATAGCCTCTACCTGCGTCGCACTTTATCTCATTAAATTGATTCCCATGCTGTTTTAACTAACATTGTATAACCCCCAAACTACGTGATAAATATTGCCCACTTGACCTCCATTGCAATCTGGTTATCGTGAAAAGGGGATCTCGCCATCTGTGGTCTCTTCTCAAGTTATCTTCTTTTTTTCCCCAAAAGGGGTTTTGAGTTTTTTGTTGCCCGGTTTGAGGGTTGAGAGCAGGGGACGTCGCCGACCTTTGAGACGCTTTTGTAATTAAGGGCTATGAAAATAAACTTGTTGTCTGTGGTGGTGAGTTTTTTTGTGTTTATTTATTCCTTTTGTACCCTGGTTTTTGGACTTTATTCATTTCGTAATTTTTGATCCTGCGACCCTGTACCTTTATTTGCCTTTATTTGTAATAAATACTTGTGAGCTTCCCTTGAGCTTCTGCCTACACATTTAAGATACAAACGTAAATACATAAATATACAGTGATTATACATAAAATTAAAAGAGACATAGTGAACCTTTATACAATAATGATACTATTATTCAAAACACCTTATTCCAAATGGTAAGTGGTTACAAAAAAAAATATCTACCTTAATTATGTTACAATGATAGGGAAATTATGTTTTTTTTTACCTTGCTCAAAATGTGAGTATTGCAGTATTACCTTTATTATTATTTGTTTTATTATCACAATGGAATAGTCCATCCAAGTGAGGCAATTTTGCAACATGACTTAATATTGAACTTTTCCCTTTTGAACTATTGTATTCATCGTCATTAATAGGAATAAATGACTGCATGACAGAGGCAAGAAAATATGGAGAAGTACATTCGGTTTGAACATTTGATTGACACGAATTACTAAACGAAGTGAAAACATTGGCTTTGATACAGACAATGAGAGTCCTGACCAGAAATCAGGTTGAGGTTTGCCTTGAGGCTTTCAAGACAAGTTCAGGACATAAGAGAGCAACTGTGCTCAAAATACATGGGACGTTTCTCGTCGACATAACGAAATGACAGATCAAAGTTTCCAACTTGGCAGATCAAAGATCCACATCAGCAACATAAATAGATCACTCCTTCTCCTATTCCCATCTCCAGGGGATGAATGAGCTTGGATGGCATGAAAGGATATTGATGCAACATTTTGCAAATACGAGAGACAATGGAGAAAAACATTTTTTTTTTTAATGTGGCAGACACTTTGGTACTTGACTAAAACCCTTTGTTGTTCTACCATTATAGAAGCTACAAAAAGTCACTAGAACAACAATTTGAATGATGCATTTGTACCACGAACTAAACTTGATTGTTTCACACAATCACGGCAACGTGGATTAATTTGAAATAAAAATACGTCGGTTTTATTTACTCCAGAGGGAAAAAAAAGACTCCTATTTGTCCGTCAAAACAAAATGTTCTGCAAGTGATAGAGACATAGCAGGTCTGTCCACGGCAAAACAAAACAGGTTAAATATTTTGAGGATTGTATATAATAACACTGTAATAGACAAGGTGCTGTTGGCGTGGAATCGTTGTCGAACTTATTTCATGCAGAAATCCCTGCCGTCAATGCATGCCTTGGGACTGTGTCTGCCATTAAACTCTCTGACAGTTCTTCCGTACAAAAAGTCAAAGGAGAGGTGAGTGGAGCAGCAGACTGGAGCTGTCAATCACCACAAACTCATATATACAGCCAGCACACAATTATCCCTGGGACATGTTATAATGATGCTGCCAATGTGAGTGGCAGCAGGTGTTTGTATACCAAGTATGCCCCCTCCAACTAGTACCAAATGGGTAGCAACTTCTGCATATAATTATACATATGTGATATAATTATTACGACTGAGTATACTGCCATTCTTTGTTATTTTTTTCTTACCCAAATGAGACTTTTTTTTTTACGCCCAGTCAATTTCATATTTATAGCCCAGAAGTTAAAAGCAGAAGTTATCTCAAGGTATTACAAAAAGAGCAGGTTTAGAACCATGCTCCAGACGCAATAGCATTGCAAACGATCACCTTGAAACTTACACGGATACTGCAGTACAAACCGTAATATCTTGTTGGAAAATGAAATAAAATATGCGCGGGGGAATTTAGGGCACACTGACAGTACGCTATTCTTGTATTGGATTTTCTTTTATGCAAGATGATTATAGAATGGGCACGGTTGATAACCGGTTAGCACATCTGCCTCACAATTCTGGGGACCGGGGTTAAAAATCCTGGCCCCGCCTGCGTGGAGTTTGCATGTTCTCCCCGTGCCTGAATGGGTTTTCTCCGGTTTCCTCGCACATCCCAAAAACATGCGTGGTAGGTTGATTGAAGACTCTAAATTGCCCGTAGGAGTGAATGTGAGTGTGAATGGTTGTTTGTCTACACTATACGTGCCCTGCGATTGGCTGGCGACTGGTTCAGCATGTACTCCCACCTGAAGGTAGCTGGGATGGGCTCCAGCAGCCCGCAACCCTGATGAGGATACGCGATAAAGAAACTGGAGGGATTATACAATCGGCGGCACGGTGGACGACTGGTTAGAGCGTCAGCCTCACAGTTCTGAGGTGCGGGGTTCAATCCCCGTCCCCGCCTGTGTGGAGTTTGCATGTTCTCCCCGTGCCTGCGTGGGTTTTCTCCGGGCACTCCGGTTTCCTCCCACATCCCAAAAAAAACATGCATTAATTGGAGACTCTAAATTGCCCGTAGGCATGACTGTGAGTGCGAATGGTTGTTAGTTTCTATGTGCCCTGCGATTGGCTGGCAACCAGTTCAGGGTGTACCCCGCCTCCTGCCCGATGACAGCTGGGATAGGCTCCAGCACGCCCGCGACCCTAGTGAGGAGAAGCGGCTCAGAAAATGGATGGATGGATGGATTATACAATCATTAATGGTCACTGAGGGTATAGGAATGCTCGCCTTACTTTTGGTGCAGGAAGCTTGGTTTCAATTCCCACTCAGTGACTGCGTGAATGGTTGTGTCAAAATCTGACAGGACAGGCAATCTGTCAGCCAATCACAATCTGTCATGACAGCCAATCTGTCAGCCAATCACAGTCTGACATGACAGCCAATCACAGTCTGTCAGCCAGTCAGCAACACCCCCCTTTGTCGATGACACAATCATTGTCTTATTATTTTGACAGTCATCCATGCAAGACAATACAACACTACCCTATGCATCCACTCCGCTTTCTTTGTCCAACCTTGCGTTCCGCATTAGCACGCTTGTTTTTGACGTCCCCGTGACGGTTGAGGAATTTGCTACAAAGACAACAAAATGCGAGTTTTCCCGTCCTGCTGTCTGAATTGAGAATTACAAACCCCAATTCCAAATAAAGTTGGGACGTAAATGTAATAAATAAATAAAAAGAGAATACAATGATTTGCAAATCCTTTACACCGCATATTCAATTAAATACACTACAAAAACAAAATATTTTAGTATATAGTTTAAACTGATAAACTTTGTTTTTTTTTTGCAAATATTCTCCCCGTTAAAAAAAAAAAAGCTTGGACAAGAACAACAAAAGACTAGGAAAATTGAGGAATGCTCTAAAAACACCTGTTTGGTACATTCCAGAAGCAAGGTCAGGGCAAGGTTCGCCACTTTGTGAACAACTGCATGAGCTAATAGTCCAACAGTTTAAGAGCAATGTTTAACAACACATAATTGCAAGGAATTTAGGGATATAATTCAGTCATATCATCAAAAGATTCAGAGAATCTGGAGAAATCGCTGCACGTAGGCGGCAAGGCCGAAAACCAACATTAGATGACCGTGATCCTCAGGCAGCACTGAATTAAAAACTGGCATCATTGTATAAAGGATATTGCCACCTCTGCCATTCCTCCTTGCAGATCCTCTCCAGTTCTGTCAGGTTGGATGGTGAACGTTGGTGGGCAGCCATTTTCACGTCTCTCCAGAGATGCTCAATTGGGTTTAAGTCAGGGCTCCGGCTGGGCCATTCAAAAACAGTCACGGAGTTGTTCTGAAGTCACTGCTTCGGTATTTTAGCTGTGTGCTAAGGGTCATTGTCTTTTTTGAAGGTGCACTTTCAGCCCAGTCTGAGGTTCTGAGCTCTCTGGAGATGGTTTTCATCCAGGATATCCCTGTACTTGACCGCATTAATCTTTCCTTCGATTGCAACCAGTCGTCCTGTCCCTGCAGCTGAAACCCCCCCCCCAGCATGATGCTGCCACCACCATGCTTCACTGTTGGGACTGTATTGGACAGGTGATGAGCAGTGGCTGGTTTTCTCCACACATACCGCTTAGAATTAAGGCCAAAAAGTTATATCTTTGGCTCATCAGACCAGAAAATCTTATTTCTCACCATCTTGGAGTCCTTCAGGTGTTTTTTTTTTAGCAAACGCCATGCAGGCAAGCAGGGGTCTGAAAAACTTCCGTACCCACTGTATGTCTTCCGGGCCAAAGAGGAAAAGGACCATCCGGATTCTGATCAGCACAAAATTCAAAAGCCACCATCTGTGATGAGTGTGTTAGTGCCCATGGCATGGGTAACTTGCACATCTATGAAGGCACTGTTATTGCTGAATGGTACCTACAGGTTTTGGAGTAACATATGCTGTCATCCAAATAACATCTTTTTCAGGGACGTCACTGCAATATCAAGTCATATTCTGCACGTGTTACAACAGCGTGGCTTTATAGTAAAAGAATGCGAGTAGGAGACTGGCCTGCCAGCAGTCCAGGGACCTCATGTACAAAAGGTGCGTACGCAAGAAAACGTGGCATCCGTTCTTTTTCACGGTAAAGTTCAGATGTAACAAGAGTGACATGACTGTAGAAATGTGCGGTGCCTCACGTCAACTTCATGGCTGGCGTACGCACGTTTCTGCAGCTTTTGGTGCTTTGGCGACACTTAGAGGTGATGTTACAAATACCACACATAAAACATTTACGCATGAACCTTTATCTCACAGTGTAGGTTACTGTATGAGCACATTTGTTATGAGTTCTAAAAATACATAGTATTAACCTTGTGGGGTGATCATAGTCAGCCACCTCCTCCCATCAGCCCTGAGAGAGCAGCGTCACCCATGATCGCAGCGATTCTCTCCTCGAACGAGGTGAGGCCCTCCGCGCCGGTTCTTCCGCATTTTTTGGGCCACATCTCAGGTGCAGGGTTCATTTAAATGTGATTTGCATATTCAAATATGGGCGTGGAGAGGGAGGAGTCGGCTACTCCAACATGTGCGCTCATTTCCATGTTGATCGGAATGAGAGTTTCATACATCTGAATATTTTTGTGCGTACGACGTTTTCTGGATTTGAGCGTACGCCATGTTTTAGTAGGAAATCCACGCAAGTCTTTGTACATGAGGCCCCAGATCCTTATCCCATTGAAAATGTGGCGGATTATGTAGCCCAAAATATATGACAAGTGAGACCCCCAGACTGTTGAGCAACTGAAGTTGTACATCAGGCAAAAATGGGAAAGAATTCCGCCTCCAAAGCCTGACCAATTAGTGACCTCAGTTCTGAAATGCTTATTGAGTGTTGTTAAAAGGAAAGGTGATGTAATACAGGGGTTAAACATGCCCTGGTCTCATGTTTTTTGCAATGTGTTGCCGGCATCAAACTCAAAATGAGTGGATATTTGCAAAAAAAAATAAATACATACATAAATAAAACAATAATATTCATCAGTTTGAACAACAAACATATTGTCTTTGTCATGAATTCAATTGAATAGAGGTTAAAAAGGATTTACAAGTCATTGTATTCAGTTTTTATTTACATTTTACACAACAGCCCAACTTCATTGGAATTGGGGTTTGTAAGAAAATAATGTTAGCATTTCTGATCTGCTATCTGTGGATTACGGATTATTACGTGAGTTTGGCCCAAGACAAATTCCCAATCTTCAAGCCCTCATCTTCGCAACTGTGAAATTGACTGCTCTGTATCCTGGCTTTGACCTGTCACAGCTGAGATTCAAGACATCATTGAAGTCATTTCCAACTACTCTGGTGGGTCGGTGTGCTGCATTTGGGCCCTAGACCACATGTGCCTGGTGTCACGCTGTCTGGTTCTGTATGTGCCCTGTGATTGAACAGCGACCAGTCCAGGGTGTAGTCTCCTTTTTGCCCAAAGTCAGACGGGATAGGCTACAGATTTCCATAATCCTGAACAAAATTAGCAGCATTGAAAATAGATGGATGTAATTTCCAATTTCTACTCTTGCGGCTTGGCAGCCTTGTTCACTGGGACGTGCACTAGATTTAAGGTTATGTTGGAGCCTGTCAATCCTCTGAACCTGTCTGAGCTGTCCTCCTGAGTGCCTGACTGTAGCAAAAGGTGATGCATCACACCAGCAGCTTGCTGATCTCATTTCATACCTCAGTGCATCCTAACGGTCATTCCAACTACTTTTAGGCAGAATAAACGCTACTGCAAACATCTTCTTGTCCTTACATAACACTGCTCTTATCTACAAAAGAGCTAATTGGCTATAACAACAAGTCATGATTAGTCAGCACATATCATTAAACCTACTGAGGAATTGTGCGAAGTAAGAGAAGCACAACCATTTACTAAAATTAATGGTCGTGCTTCTCTTCCATTCAGCCTAAATTGTAATTCGGAAAGCCTTATCCCTCAAAAGGATTGTGATATTTAAGTCAACAACTCCCCAAAATAAATGCTTTTATGTGGCAGGCAAAGGACAACATGAACTCTTTCTCAGGACAAAGCACATACATGACATATGGTAAATTGACTTTTTCATTGCTTGTATAAAAATACTCAGATCTCTGAGAACCCATTAAATGTGACCTCTGCCCATTTCCAAGAGATTCTGAATTCGGCCAAATTTTGACGTCAAGCAAAATGTCAAGGCCAGAAGGTTAGCAGATGGGCAGTGTGAGGACAGATGGGCATTAGTTACCAGTTTTTACTCCCCTTCTTATAACTGGCAGACAACAAAAGGGAAGAAACGTATTTTGCTCAGTCATGATTGGACCACAGATTTTAATACCAATTGACATCAGTTAATCAAGTAAATAATTGAATACTCAACACATCTTTAGCAGAGTTTTATTTACGTGTGTGTAGTTGATTTGTAGACTAAAATGTGGGTCTACAAAAAAGATTTCGACTCAGCTACAGAGACATTCTCTCCTGGAGTAGCGATGGGTTGCATCCCATCCACATCACATTTGGAACCAAAAATGTATCTGTCGATCTGTCTCAATATAATTAAGACTGTGAGTGAGCCAATTCTTTTGTGATAGAGGGACATGTTTTTTTATTTTTATTTTATTAAATGGACAGATGGGCCAAATCATTTGTAGATGAGGTAAAAAGAAATAGTTGTATCAAGAAGTTTATTCTAATAAGAAAATGTTTCATATTTTATTTACAATCAATTAACCAATTAGATAAATGAATAAAAACAAAAACAAAATCATTTTAAACATTATGGATGAATGAATGTGAGGGTCTCTTAAAATGCAGACAAATGTTTCCCCTCTGCTGGACAGCAACAGCGGGATCCATCGCCACAGATCAAGGAGATACTGCAACAGAAGGCTCATCTTTTTTTCCACATACTCTGAAAGTGTTGAGTGTATCAGTTTCGAGAAAATGACTCAGTATAGTAGTATTTGTCCCATCACAGTTACAAACTACACTTGGTTAAATCAGTCCCAGGCCTGTTTTTTTTTATTTATTTTTTTTTTATTACAAAAGACGGCAACATAATTGTGACCCACCTACCCAAATTTCAGTTCAATGCCTGCATATATCCACATCAAAACGCATACATGCATCCATACATCCATACATAATCCTGCTTCACAACAGCCTTTCCATCCCCTCCAGTCCTGTTGTCAAACTGACAACAAAAACCCAGTGCAACAGTCTACTGCTGGCCCTCTTTCTTCTCGCTCTCTGAGCTGGAGCTGGAGCCGGAGCTGCTGTCGCGCTCTGACGCCATCTGCAGGAAAAAGAGCAGAAGTACATAACACACATCTGCACTCTAGCTGGAATGTTTCATTGACAGAACATTCCTATTACAGTGATTTAAATTTTGGTTAAATTTTTTTTGGTATTCCTCGTCAGTTTTGGTTTCAAATGTTGCTGGTATGCATTTTTGCAACAAAGGAACTGATTGTGTTACACCAGGACAGCATTTGTTAAAAACAAACGGCAAAGATTGTACAAATAATAGAAGTAATATTTGATTAAATTCAGCCTGAATTTAAAAGAAATTGCTTTCACAGTCAACCCTCCCGATTAGTGAAAAGCTTGTGTGTGTAGAACGTAACTTAAAACGACTCACTGAAAAACAATATTTTTGTGGTCATTCAGTAACACCTCAAAACAGGGGTGTCCACGCATACAGCCTGTGGGTCACAGATGTCAGTGACAAAATATATTGTGCATGCAATGTATTGTGGATCTGCCTTTTGTCTTTCCATTGCTTTTTCTCATTATGGCCCTCTCTGCTTGCCGTGTAGCTGTTGGTCCCTGGAATTTCTATGAGTGGGCGGATCCCCAAAGGCTAAAGAAATATTACCGCCACAGTTCTCACTTCAATATGTACAGTTCAACAGTCAACTTCAGAATTATTATACATGTGTAGAAAAGAGTTAAAGTAATTTCATTTGAAAACGATACTGTTATACACACCTTCTTGTAGGCCATTTCAAAGAGCTTGAGTGACGCCTGTTGAAGGTTGCTTGCTGCCTGCTTGATGTTCTCTCCCGTTTCTGAATCCTTGTTGGTCAGAAGATCTCGGACCTTCGTGATCTCTTCCTTCAGCTTGGCACACTGCAAGCAGAGGGAGTTACAAAGGTTGTAAAGCTGTATTTGTCAGCCGTCATTCACAAATGGCCAGATGTCCCATACTGCATGGCTGTAAATTTTGGGGCTTATTCTCGCGTTGTTCTGTTTATCTGAACAAACAAGGACACAGAAAAGTAGGACAACTACAAGAACAGTGTCACTCAAATGCTACATATTCACTGTTATTTTTCAATAAAAGTAACGATTTGTCCTAACTTTGTCCATTGGAGTCACACGGACAACCACTTAAATGACATTCTGAAATTGGCTGCTACTCAGGATTTGACACGAAGTCTGAAAGATGCCAAGTTTCAGGACCAAAGAAAGCCTACTTCATTTAAAATGTGGTGCCGCCTTTGTAAACTTCTGTTACAATGAATACCTAATGTAGAAATATTTCAAGACACCGAGTATTGCAAAATGTCAGTCAATACTTCAGTTCAAAAGAGGGTTTGGTGGAAACCTTTTTTTGCCCATGCACTGCCACTACTTGTTTTGCTGTGTACATTTACAAGGTAGTGGGGATAACTGCACATTTTTCAGTTAGCATGGTTTGAAGTCAGTTGTGGTTGTCAAGATTTTCAGATGGATGCGGAAATTTACATAAATATAAAATAGTTTCTAAAACTTAAGCTTTAGATCTATAGATATAGACTTTGAAAAAAACTGATACTTTCGAAATTGCAATTTTTTGTTTTGAAATCTCAGATTGCTCATATGATTTGTCCCAACATTTGCAACAAGATAATCAATAAAGGTCAATATTTGATGGTACTTATTAATTAGTGTTGTAATTTGTACGGAAATAATGGGAAACATTTTTTAATAGTTATTAACAGTTTAAGCCATCAATATACTGGCCACTTGAAATCAAATTGGGGTGAATGTGGCCCACAAACTAAAATGGTCCCTGCTACATATTTATCAGGTGATATTGTTGCATAATTTTACTTGAACCAACAAACCCATTTATTCTCGTGAAACCACTTTTTTTTTTTTTTTTTTTTTTGAAACCATAAAATAATGACTGTTATTGTAATTTGATGACTGAGTATATTTCTTTCGAACCCAATAATCCTTTTCGGTTATCGATAACTGTCAGGAACAAACACATTTTTACCATGCGTCTTGTATTATCAGGAAAATATTTACATTGTATTTATTCAAGTTTCTTGGTAACATGGGAAGCACAGATGATTGACGAAAGTTGTGAGCAGTGTTTACAAAAAAAAACTAATATTCGTCACACCGACTATGTCATGTACCTCATCAGCAGGAAGCTGGTCCTTGAATTCCTCCATCTTTGACTCTGTATCATGAACAATGCCCTCAGCCATATTTACAGCCTCCACACGCTCCTAGTAGACACAATGAAATAGGGTCAGACAGACCAGTCATCGATACGAAGATGAAGTGACTTTCGACTTTTCCATTTCAGGATAACATCAAAAGTAAAAACAAGGGATGGACGAGTACAGATTACCAGGTATCAGGCTGATACCGGCCCTATTTCAAGGGACCGGGTTCTCATGAAGGCTGCCGATACCAGCCATGATACCCAAGGCAAAAAAAAAAAAAGTCTACTAAACCTGCAAGCATTACTGTTCTCTCGATGATTGATAATGTGAGAATGTACAGACATTACCTTATTAATTACAGATTATAGTAGTTAAAATAAATAAAATATAAAATGCTGCTTCACGTGTGAATATGCCAAGTGGACGGGAACAACTAACTATTTCGACAGTCCACCAAAAATATCTCTCTGTGGATTAATTCACATTTGCCAATTCTGTTTTCAACCCAGGTAACGCACAAAAGAAAACATCTATTAAATCAGATTAATCAGATCTCAAGTGTTTCCACAGTTACCTTGAAAAAGTAACTTAGTTACTTTACTGATAACTTGAGCCTACTGATTACTTGATTTCAAAGGTAACCAAGTTAGAAAAAAGTAACTTTTTAGTTACTTTCAGCAGCTGCCAAGTGTCCGGAATATCACTTCATATCTATATCTACAGTACAAAAAAGCATGAGCTTCACCAAAACCATTACCTGGTAATAAGAACCACTAACTTAAACATTAGTGTAGTTGAAGCCACATTAAATCAGCAACTTAGTGCAGACTTGACATGCCAAATTAAGTAAGTACATAAACATTAACAAGCACACTATCATCAGTACATTTCTCCAAAGACTCCGATTGTGGTCCATGAAGGCAACAACTGTGTGCGCGCGTGCGTGCGTACGTACTTGTATAATAAATCACCTCCCAATCGCTTCCTTGTGCTTCGAGTAATGAGTCGCCTGCGTCATCGCTTTGTACGAGTCACCAGTCATAAGATAGATTTGAACTTGGCGATAAATATAGATTACTCAAAATTAACTATTGTTATGAACAAGGAACTGCAAATCTGACTACTTTCTCGGGAAAAGTAATGAGTTACTTTGCTCGTTGCTCAAAATAGCAGAATTTTGGAGTAACGCATTACTTTGCAACGCGTTAGGCATCACTGGCTCTCCATCCATCCATCCATCCAATCCATCCATTTTCCACCGCTTATCCGAGGTCGGGTCGCGGTGGCAGCAGCTTTAGCAGGGACGCCCAGACTTCACTCTCCCCAACCACTTCCTCCAGCTCCCCTGCTGAGGGTGTAGAGCTGGTACACTGTTCCACGGCCAGGACGAAACCCACACTGCTCCTCCTAAATCTGAGATTCGACTTCCCGATGGACCTTCCTCTCCAGCACCCCTGAATAAACCTTACCAGGGAGGCTCAGGAGTGTGATCCCTTGTAGTTGGAACACACCATCCAGTCCCCCTTCTAAAAGGGGGACCACCACCCCAGTCTGCCAATGCAGAGGCACTGTCCTCGATGTCCATGCGATGTTGCAGAGGCGTATCAACCATGACAGCCCCACAACATCCGGGCGAATCTCATCCACCCACGGGGGCTTGAGATAGGAGAGCCCACCTCAGAGAACCCAGACTCTGCTTCCTCATGGGAAGGCGTGTCGATGGAGTTGAGAAGGTCCTCGAAGTATTCTTCCCACCGACTCACAACATCCCGAGTCGAGGTCAGCAGCGCCCCATCCCCACTATACAGTGTTGGTGGTGCACTGCTTTCACCTCAATTAAAACTCAGCACTCTATTTTCAAAACTAACAAATAACAGATTGATTGATTGAATACCTTTATGAATGGAGAATAGTTTTGGTTTCTATTTTGTGCAGTGTACTACTTGTACATGTCTTCTCTTGCATGCTATTTATAGTTCCTATATCCACAATTGCTGCGGAAACGATGCAAATTTCCCCATTGTGGGACTAATAAAGGTCATCTTATCCTATATGACAAATATTTATTAACAATAATATACTTTTAACCTGCCCACGTTCTGATGTCTGCAGTGACGTACTGTAATTTCCAGTTCAGACGCGGCGTCCTGTGTGGATGTGTATTGTATATTTATATATCGAAACACGAATTAATTGGCCTATTATTATTTTGTTATTCATAGTTGGTTACTTGCCGCGAAAACGCGGTTCCAACCAGACCTGTGAGACAAGTGTACTGTATCACCAAATTACTTCAATGTTTTGCGAATGCATGTAACGATAGCTTAGCAATTAGCACCTCGTCCTCCCTTCGTGACACATTTCTATGAATCATGGTAAGAAGTGTAGCTTATTCACTATCATGGAGGCAATGATTAGTGGGGGCGTAATAAATTCGTATGCACCAAGCAGCTGTTCAATGTGGTAGCGTCAGATGCTGGCCTCTCTCATCTTTTTAAGTGGGAGAACTTGCACAATTGGTGGCTGACTAAATCGTTGCCTCACTGTATTTATACACTGTAAACGCATTCAAATACAGTCTATAAGTAAAAAAGTTGTATACAACACCACCTAAATACATTCGCAACTTCCAATACAACTGTGGTGGCTGAACTAGCAAAGCCTGTAGCCATGTCCGGCCATCGCCATTCACACGAATGGGAACAAAAGACAAGCTCAAAATAGCCCCCTCTGCCATGTCACCCACACGGCCAATCTCACATTTCAGCCAACGGCTGGCAACAATTACACCCGTGAACTAGGGCTGGGCGATTATGGAAAAACTTTCACGATTAATAAACAAGATTACTCATTGATTTAAAAGCACAACAGGGTGCATTCAGGGTGCGTTTACAACGCAGGAACTTGCATAAACAATGCCGCACAATTTCTTTTCTTCAATTATAATGTTTTCATGATCATTAAAAGCCAAAATCACAATAAAATTTCGATTAGTTGCCAAGCCCTCACAATGACCTATATACTGAACGGGCACCCAGGCCGTCACACCCGCAATGGGACTCCACACTACCACGGTCCTCTCAATCGGCGACGAGAGCGCGTGAATGTGGCGGGGTGCCGCCTCGGAGGCCCAGGAGCACCATTCACCGAGGCTTCTGGCACCAATTGTGCTCATACAGTGGCTACGGAAAGCACGGCAGGAGTGTGTGTGTGTGTGGGGGGGGGGAATCTCTCGTCGCTGCTGATCAAGACCGGGGTGTCGTGTCGGTGTTCCTGCGGCGACCGCCGAAGAGGACCAAGGCCGCATGTCAGCTCACCACAACGCAAACCAATTGAGTGCCTGCCCAAGTGTGCACAAATCACTATAAAACACCATTCACGAAGCGCTGGACCACTGGACCCTAATAGAGAACATGAGCCAGCCACATTAAAAATTACAAATACAGCCAAGTATTGTCATAAAACACCTATACTTTATAGAGTGTATTTTATGGCTCTGCAGCAGCTTAGACGCGGCCATTAAGCTGAGCTGAGTGGGCGGGTAACGACCACGAGGTGGTCAGGTATAATATGAATATAATTTGGACAACTACGTCAAACTGTCATCGATTTCGAATCCTGTCGTTTGCAAGCTGTTTTAGTAAATAAAGGCTTTTGCATTCAAACAACAAACCGCATAGATGTCAACCTTAGACCAGGTCACAGACTCATTTTGGCCTAAGTTATGCATAAAACAGTAGAAAAAAAAGGATTCTGATGGAAGGGCACCTTTAAGTAGTCCTAAGAAAAACGGACAAGTTTAAAAAAATATGCATTAGTTTTAGATGTATCAGTCATTGTGTGCAACATGGATTAAAATTTACTTCATATTGACTGCATTAAAAATGTATTTTGCAAAATGAAATGACTGAACATAATATGCTGCCCCAAAAGATGCTTGTGATGACCTCTGGTCGGTTCAAGCTAAATACATCACACACGCCTCCATTCCTTCAGCATATGAAGAACCCTTCACCTTTCTCCTCCTGTCTTCCTCTGCATACTTCTCAGCGTTCTTGACCATGTTCTCAATGTCATCTTTACTAAGACCTCCTGATGACTGGATAACAACTGCAGACAAATGAACACAAGCAACAGAGATTACGTTTCAAAATAACATTTTTAAACAACAAAAGGAACTTCAATGCAGACTTCCCTCAAATGTTAAAACCAGTATCCGACAACCTAATAGAAGCGCTTAAAATTTAAATCTGAATTCTAAATGTGTTGATTATTCCACAAATTGTGGCAAATATTTGGTGTGAAAAGTCTCAATTAGAGAGTGTGTACATGGAGGAAAATAACTCACTCTGTTGTTCCCGGCCTGTCCCTTTGTCCTTGGCTGACACGTGGACGATACCATTGGCATCAATGTCAAAGGTGACTTCAATTTGGGGAACACCACGGGGCGCGGGGGGGAGTCCCACCAAAGTAAACTGACCTAGCACCTTGTTGTCTGCCGCCATCTCCCTCTCACCCTGACACACTTTGATCTCCACTTGAGTCTGTCCGTCTGCTGCTGTGGAGAAAACCTGAGGGGGAGCAGGTTAATTTAAGATTAACAGGCTAAACTTGTAATATGTCCATTTAGTTCTTCTCAATGTCTGTACCTGGCTCTTCTTGGTGGGAATGGTTGTGTTCCGGTTAATAAGTTTGGTGAAAACCCCACCCAGAGTCTCAATTCCCAGTGACAGTGGTGTCACATCCAAAAGCAGCACATCCGTCACATCTCCTGCTAGGACGCCACCTTGGATGGCTGCTCCTATGGCAACAGCCTCGTCCGGGTTGACAGATTTGCTGGGCGCACGGCCAAACAAGTCCTGGACAGTTTGCTGTACCTAAACGATAAGGGAGACTGTGTTGGTGCGGTAAGGGATCAATACCAAGCACCTCTGTCAATACAGAGCATTTAGGTGCACAGATATAGCAGTCAGTCTACGCCCAGACATGCAAACACCAAAGGCATTAAAAAGGGGACAAACAACATTGTAGGAGGATTACCCGGGCCCCCACAGAGAATTGTTTTGATTTTTCTGAAGAGTACAATAAGGCAATATAAACATCTACTTCACGCAGAAAAACATTTACACCGCTCAAGTACATGTTGATGTACAAATTTAAGATTAAAATTAAATTTCGGTCGTTTCTTTGCTTTTTTGTTTTGGCCTCCAACTTGAGCCAGGCCCATCTCCACCTGCACGTGATGCCTGCTTCACATGAATAGCATCCTCCTCTTTAAGCACTCTCATTCTGGAAAAGAATTGACTAAAATCTGTTTCACTTCATTTTTCACTATTACCAACTTCAGAGGCTAATTGCAAATGCATCCGCCAGGAAAATAAAGTACAGTATTTTTCTGTTTTCATTGGCCATTTCTGAATTTTAAAATGTGTTCATTCTGTGGTGTGACAATCCCTAACATAGCTCTGTCACTTAATACATTTAACATTAACATCTGTAAACTAATTTTCCTCAATACGAGATGTAAACTAAGTTTCCTCATTAATACGAGATGTACTAGCGGATCAGCTCTTGTCGCCAATGTTACGTGTGCTTCGCGGTTCCGCTGGGACCACAACCAGGGCCATGACCCGTAGCACCTCAATGCGAAAATACAAGACCAGTGCAACAAATACAACACTGGCTGATCTGATGAGCAAAAATGTTGTAAAAAGAGTAGCAAGAGAGGATGTCTGCTCCAGAGGTGGGCAGAGCAGCCAAGTATTGTACTCAGCAAAGAGTATCGTTACTTGACAATAATGTGACTCAAGTAAAAGTAAAAGGTTTTCCAAAAAATTACTAAAAAGTACACAGTGAAATAATTACTTAAGTACTGAGTAAACAGTACACACAGCATAAACATAAAAACAAAATAAAATGTGAATGTGCAAATTCTGATGTTGCTGTGTGAGTGCATGTATGCACAGCCAAAACTACAACAAAACGTGCAATTTACTGCAAGGTGTTTTCTCAAGTTCTAAGTGAGCTGAAATATCCACGGTTGGGCAGACAGTGCCAGACAAATACTACATGAAAGCTGTTGTTTTTGTTTGTCTCAATGCAGAGGTGGGTAGTAACGCACTTCATTTACTCAAGTAACATTTTCGATAAAATGTACTTTGAGTACTTTAAATACAACGTACTTTACTTTTACTTGAGTATTTATGTGAAGAAGGATCAATATTTTTACTCCGTAACAACGCTCGACATGCCAATCACTACTTTTAGTTATCCATTCTTGCGCGCGCGTCTATTTTTAGACTACATCTTCGACTGATCAGTAATGTCATTTGACTCCAATTCACTAATCAGACGATAAGGCAGTCACATGACCGAGGACGTAGCCTTCGCAAGCCAACCAAAATGACAAATTTTGGGGGGGGGAACAGCCGTGCGAGTGGGTTTACTTTACAGACTCCAAAAACAACAGCTTTAACATGCAGCATAGATTTGTCACTGCCTAAACTTGAATATTTCAGCCCACTTCTACCTTGAAACACCTTGCGGTAAGTTGCAGATGTTTTTATTGCTGTTTTGGCAGTGAATATGGCAACATTAGCCCTGTTTTATGGTGTCGCACACACAATCACTAAGTCTGGTCAGCAAACAGCTTCTTCGTTAAGTCATTTAACTGAATAAAGCAAGTAACATTTCTGTATGGCCCAACGCATGTGTTGTTGGTTTTTGGGCAGTTCAAAATTTAAATTGTGGCAAGATTATTTTTTTACTTTTATTTGATGTTCATGCTCTGATTTGAAAAAATAAATACAAATACATTTTAAAAATTCAAGTTACTCAAGATACTAGAGTAGTTTTTTTCATTGAGTAGTTTCTTACTCAGATAAATAAATATATATATATATATATATATATATATATAGTATATAAATATTACTCAAGTACTTACTCAAGTAAATATTTGGATGACTACTTTTTATTTTTACTTGAGTCATATTATTCTAAAATAACAGTACTCTTACTCGAGTACAATATTTGGCTCATCTATACACCTCTGTCTAAATGTAAACACGAGTAGCGAGCAACAATTAGATCATTGTAACAAAGTAAAAGTAATGTTATTTCTTAACAGCAGAAGCGGCGGAAGTGTTTTTTCTGGTCTTGTCAACTCCTGTGACTTATCCAAAGCAGGTCCCGAGCGCACATGTGCAACCTCAGGCCGATGCGCTCACATATTAGTCTGCCGCGGAAGAATATTCTGAAATTACGCGTGTGTGGATGTGTGGAATGGATTTAGCGCCCAGGGTTCAAGGAGTACGAAACAGCCTATGGCGGTGACCCGCGACCCCCCGCCAGGAAAAACTCATCTGATCTAGATGATTCACGTAAATGGCCTATTATGAGCTCAAAACGGCAAATATTAAGGCGTCTGATTAGGCCAGACAAATCCTTGAAGTCCAGAAAACATATTGCTATGTACCTTGGGCATACGTGACATGCCTCCAACCAGAAGCACCTCTCCAATGTCACCCTTGGACACCTCTGCGTCTTGCATGGCCTTCTGACAGGGAGCCATCGTGCGACGGATCAAGTCGACCACGAGGCCTTCGAACTGAGCACGGGTCACCTTCATGTTGAGATGTTTGGGGCCGGACGCATCCATGGTCAGGTAGGGGAGATTGATGTCGGTCTACAAGCGAGAGCACACAATCAAGTACAAAGCAGCCCAACTACAAAACTAACAGTGACATTACGAGAGTGACTAACTGGTGCTATCAAATTTCAAAAGAATATATGTCAAAAGAATATCAAGACAAGTTAATTATGAATGAAATTTAAAATTGATAGCAGAATAACTGTTTAAGAAAAGTTGCCATTTACAGGTATGATCAGAATAATGTTTAAAAATGTAAGCTCAAAATCCCTATACAGTGGAACCTTGATAGAACGGACTCATCGGGGCGGGGGTCATCAAATATAGCCGATTGATTGTCTGTTACATTGAAGCACTTTTTTTTCCCCTTGGCAATATGTGCCCATATTATTGTACAGCAAAAAATTGTTTGGTAGTTTTTTTCATGGCCTAATACACCAAGTACAGTACAAAGTTATTGTAAATAAATGTTTAAAAAGTTTGAAAGTGTTTGAAAGTTTCACATTTTATCCAAATTTACCATCCCGGTGTGGTTGGTCATGGTGCCATTGATGTACAGTACTAATCAAAGGAGAGTCACTTGAGCCATGAGGACTTTGTGTGGTTCCTAGTTCCAAATCTGTTTCCAAAGGTGAATGGCTTGATAAAAAAATAACTTACTGTACCAAAAATAGCATGTTCCAGACTCCAAAGACTTTTGTACTCCTCAGAGTTAACGCCGCAGCCATGCCACTCTCTCTATGCTTTATGTACAATAGACAATAAGCATAACCATCATCACATGGCCGTCACATCAATGCCCCACATTCAACATGGCCGCCACAGTCATGGGAGTAGCTAGTATTACTGTATATCTGTAACCTGGAAATACATCAGTCCCATTATCTGCCTGCATCGCGCCAGCGTCAGTAAACCACAGCGGCCAATTCTGGAACTAACAGACTTTGTCAACGGCATCTTAACTGCCGATGTGTTTTTGGACACCTTGTTCAGTCTTGACGGTCCTTTTTCCCCCCCCGATATATGTTGTAATTGCGTCCGTTTTATCGAGGTTCCACTGTACCGTAATCACTTTTATTACGAACCAAATGCATTGGGAACACTGTACATTCAATTCCAAGGGTTAGGTTACAGTATAAAGAAATTATCACGTCTTAATCCTTTAGAGAAAGGACATTAGGCTGTTAAAAAAAAAACGGCATCTCCAATTTGCATTAACCATTTCAAAGCATGTGCTTTGCCTTTGGTGTGTCGAGTTGAAATTACCACAGCAAACCTTGCAATAGGCATGCCCTTGCCTTTAAAACTTCTCGTTCCAAGAGCTCCAAATTGTTTCGTTGTTTTGCAGCTCATTTCATTCACTTACACCATTGCTTCTACTCTCTCCTCTCATCTCGAGGATGAAGTGTGTACCTGCAGCGAAGACGACAGCTCACACTTGGCCTTCTCGGCAGCCTCTCGGACTCTTTGGAGGGCCATGCTGTCTTTCATCAGATCCACACCAGACTGAGGTGGCAACACAACATGTAGATAAACAACGGGAAATTCAAACCATGAAGACGCGGTATTGACTGCTTCTGATTAATCACCTCTCTCTTAAATTCCTTGACAATGTGTTTGAGTAGTGGCAGGTCAAAGTCCTCGCCTCCAAGGATGGTGTCGCCGTTGGTGGACTTCACCTCAAAAACTCCCTTCTGTATCTCTAAGATGGAGATATCAAATGTACCTCCACCGAGATCGTACACGGCAATACTGGAAAAGAGATGAGCTAGCTTTACGGCGAAGTTCAATTCCAGCAGAAAAAGCAGTCTCAACATTAGAAGCATTTTATTACGGACGGTCGATACCAGGTATCAGGCAGATACCTGGTTTCAAGGTATCTGTTACTAACGAAGGCTGCCAATACCAGTCACCGATAGGGGAGAAAAAAAATAAAAAATATAGTAAGCGTCCACTATATGACAGTTGTTGCTTCACGGTCCCACGATATTGCAGATTTTTTTTTGTGCAGTATTTTTATGCTAGACATTGCTCTTGCGCTCTCTCAATATATTGTTTCAGCCTGCTACATTTTTAGGATGATATATTTTCCCAAAAACTATCACGATAAACGATAGATCGTTGTTTTATGATGCCACTGATATAACATTATAGAGCTGCACAATTATTAAAATTTTAATCGCAATTGCGATTTTGGCTGCCACGATTAAATGAGCCTTATTGTCGGTGATTTTTTTTTTTTTTACATTTAAAATGCCGGCACAGCTACATAGGAAGTGTTTCATTTGCAGCAGTGCCTGCAACCTAGTTAGCCAGCCACCAGGGGGCGAACGCATAGTTATGGCTTTATTAAGCTAAAAAGAAATAAGTTTTTTTTTTTTTTAATAAGCCTGAAATCACATTGATGTCCAATGTAGTAATTTATGAAGCTTTTATTTTGAAGTTGGACCTCTTACCATGTTGGCGGAGAGGTGGTGTGTCACAGTAAAGGCCTCTTTACTCCCGCAGTCGCGCGGCCGACAACGCCCGCATTGCACCACGTGACCAACGAATTGCCCCGCGCAGCACCTCTGCATAGCTTGCTGCGCACCCGACAAAACTAGTTGCTGCGCGTCGAACGCCGCAGAGCTCATCTCTCATGATTGGTCCGTTTTAGTCACATGCTGTGATGACGTACCAGCGTGCCAATTGGTTCTACATACCATCTATGTCGCTGCCTTCTCAATCGAGTTTGCAGCATAATTAAACGTATCATCTGGTCAGCTAGGTCCATTAGTTCTGTCGCGGTCGCCATTGTTGTTGCTTTGATCCTTGTTACTGAAAGGAAATTAAAAACGGCTACCGGAAACGTCAGAAAAATGCAGAGGAAACTCCACCCTGTGGTGTCCTATCCAATACCAGCCGTAGCGACACCCCCAACTTGGAGGAGAACTGCGGCACACTTTCAAAACAGCGTGCATGTGTTACGCTCGAGTATAACTACAAACTACGCGTGGGACAGCCGCAGTGACGTCAGCGCGGTCGCCGTCTGCACTTAAAGGTCAGAGGACAAAGATTTAAAATGTTTTCTTGATAACTCTAGAACCCCTTTACAAACCACATCTGCCATTTCGAAGTGATTATATGGTAGATATACAGCAGTTAAATCGATAAATATGATTTAGAATACACATTCTGCTTTTTTGCATCCCATGCCTTCCGGTCTTAGTCTCCTTCCGGCGCTGTGACGTCACACAAGCCAAACATCCTGTTCATTCGGCGTTCTGTGCTATTGTTCATGCTGTTGTTCCCGTCCTTGTATATTTGTTGTCATATGATTTAACGATGTCACGATGGTTTATTGTGTGGCATTTTGTTGTACAAATGGTTCAGGCAGCGGCAAGGTTTTTTTTTTGGGCTTTCCAAGTGAAGATGGAATACGTGACCAGTGGATAGTGAAAGTCACTCGACAGGGGAAGAAACGTGGTCAGCTATGGGTGCCTAGCTAGCATTCCAAACTCTGTTCAACAAGGTCAGTTGGGTGCTCCTGTACGTAGAAACCCTCCTCCTCCTCATATTCTAAACGTTACTCGCCATTGCGTATAGTGTGTAGGGCGCTGTGTTTGTCAATTGCAACGTCACTTCTGGTAGCCCTTGCGGTGGATAGAGTAACCACACCCTGATGTCTTGAGCTGCGGGTATGTTCAGGGAGGACTCAATATGAGTCATAAAAAAACAAATTTGTAGCTAAACTATGGTTGAAAACTTGCTGGACGTTACGTGCATGTATTACATAACATATAAACAATGCAAATATGAATTTTAACTGACCCCTTTGTCATCTGATCTATAAATAAAACATATGGCACATACCGGTATGTATTGAGTCATTAACCCACTAAAGAGGCCCAAAGAATGTCATAAGGCCTGCCAAATTTGAATAAAAAACAAAAAAACAAAAGCATTAAGACAGGATTTGTACCTTTTTGCGTCCCTGCAAATTTTTGTGCGTCTCAGATGCAGGACGCACATCAAACGAAATCCTTATTAGTTGGCGCTATACTGTGGCGGTTTGACAAAGTCGAATCCTCATGTGCATCGGAAAGAAAGGTCCACATTTACCTGTCCTTATGTTCATTTAAATTATATTACCAAATGCACAAGTGGTACCTGTGCTTAGTATCGGTGAGGAATCAAGAGTGAATATTCAAACTGGTATCGGTCAGAAAAAAAACTTGGTTATCGAACATGCCTACTCGACTCCATACCAAACTGAATTGTTTTCATTTTCTGTTTGACTTCTAGTTCAGAATAATATCTACTCACATCTTGTCCTGGGTTTTGTCCAAGCCATAGGCCAGCGCTGCCGCTGTAGGCTCATTGATCACACGCAGGACATTCAAGCCAGCAATCTGACCAGCATCTTTGGTAGCCTGAATTCACATTAAGACATGCTGTCTAAGTAAGGTAAAGAAAGACATTAGCTTCAAGTATGCAGTGGGTACGGAAAATATTCAGACCCCCTTCAATTTTTCAGTTGTTATATTGCAGCCATTTGCTAAAATCATTTAAGTTCATTTTTTCCCCTCATTAATGTACACAGAACACCCAATATTGACAGGAAAAAACGGAATTGACATTTTTGCAGAGTTATTAAAAAAGAAAAACTGAAATGTCACACAGCCATAAGTATTCAGATCCTTTGCTCAGTATTTAGTAGAAGCCCCCTTTTGCGCTAATACAGCCATGAGTCTTTTTGGGAATGATGCAAAACGTTTTTCACACCTGGATTTGGGGATCCTCCGCCTCCTTGCAGATCCTATCCAGTTGTATCAGGTTGGATGGTGAATGTTGGTGGACAGCCATTTTCAGGTCTCTCCAGAGATGCTCTATTGGGTTTAAGTCAGGGCCATTCAAGAACAGTCACAGAGTTGTTCTGAAGCCACTCTGTTATTTTAGCTGTGTGCTTCAGGTCATTGTCTTGCTGGAAGGTGAACCTTCGGCCCAGTCTGAGGTCCCGAGCCCACTGGAGGAGATTTTCGTCCAGGATATCCCTGTACTTGGCTGCATTCATCTTTCCTTCAATTGCAACCAGTTGTCCTGTCCCTGCAGCTAAAAAACACTCCCACAGCATGATGCTGCCACCACCATGTATCACTGTTGGGAATGTATTGGAGAGGTGATGAGCAGTGCCTGGTTTTCTCCACACACACACACACACACACACACACACCTTAGAATTAAGGCCAAAAGGTTCTATCTTGGTCTCATCAGACCAGATAATCTTATTTCTCACCATCTTGGAGTCCTTCAGGTGTTTTTTTAGCAAGCTCCAAGCAGGCTGTCATGTGTCTTACACAGAGGGGAGGCCTCCGTCGGACCACTCTGCCATAAAGCCCCGACTGGTGTAGGTAGGGCTGTAGTGATGATTGACTTTCTAGAATTTTCTCCCGATTGCATCTCTGGAGCTCAGCCACAGTGACCTTTGGGTTCTTCTTTTCCTCTCTCACCAAGGCTCTTCTCTCCCGACTGCTCAGTTTGGCTGTACGCCCAGCTCTAGGAAGGGTTCTGGTCATCCCAAACGTCTTCCATTTCAGGATTATGGAGGCCACTGTGCTTTTAGGAACATTACGTGCAGCAGATTTCTTTTTGTAACCTTGGCCAGATCTGTGCCTTGCCATAATTCTGTCTCTGAGCTCTTCAGGCAGTTCCTTTGACCTCATGATTCTCATTTGCTCTGACATGCACTGAGCTGTAAGGTCTTATATAGACAGGTGTGTGGCTTTCCTAATCAAGTCCAATCAGTATAATCAAACAGCTGGACTCCAATAAATGTGTAGAACCATCTCAAGTATGATCAGAAGAAATGGACAGCACCAGAGTTAAATATATATATGTCACAGCAAAAGGGTCTGAATACTTATGGCTGTCTGATTGTTCAGTTTTTCTGAAACAAATCTGCAAATATTTCACAAATTCCGTTTTCTTCTGTTTATATAGGGTACTGTGTGCACATTAATTGGGGGGGGTAATTTTAGCAAATGGCTGCAATATAAAGTGAAAAATTTAAGGGGGTCTGAATAATTTCCGTACCCACTGTATATATATAACAGTATCAGAGCAAGTTTGAGTGCAACTGTGTGCGTACCTGTCTCTGAGAGTCATTGAAGTAAGCTGGTACTGTGATGACAGCATTCTTTACTTTAGTTCCCAAGTAGTTCTCTGCAACAAAAACAAAAATCAACAAATCAAAAGGCGTCTTGTCTGTCTGTCTGTGTACAACAAACCATGAGAGGAATGGTCATTACCGGCAGTCTCCTTCATCTTCATCAGGACGAAGGCCCCAGCCTGGCTGGGTGAGTACATTTTTCCTTGAGCCTCCACCCAAGCATCCCCATTAGAAGCACGCACAATCTTGTAGGGCACATTCTTCCTGTTGATGGAAAACAATTCTGTTAGGTAAAATGAATCTAACAATCACACATTCGCATAGCCCCACTCACAAGTCTTTCTGGACTTCGGCGTCATCAAAGCGGCGGCCAATGAGTCTCTTTGTGGCGTACAATGTATTTTGAGGATTGGTGACAGCCTGGCGTTTAGCAGGCATGCCAACCAGGCGTTCGCCCTCTGCGGTGAAAGCAATGACAGAAGGAGTTGTCCTGGCTCCCTCGGCATTCTCCAGCACCTGTGAAGCAAGGACAAATTACTGTATTGTTTTATGTGCATCGTTCTGGGGCAGACAAAAAGTAATGAGGCCAATTTCTCTCTAGTTGTATTTATTGCAATAGAAAGGCAATATACACAGAGAAAAAGACCAAAATGGGGGATTTCATCGCTACTTTCCAATGTCATCTTTTTCTCAACACTAACTGTCCATCAATGAACAAGGGGATGTATGCCAGCCAAGTAAAATTCAGTAGGGTGCGCTTTTAACCTTTATTTTTTTATTATTATTTTTTTTAAACAGCTTGCTTGACATGTTCGTCATCAGAGAAGTGCAGACTCTTCCTTTTAAAAGGTCCAAAAAGGTGATCGTCTTGATAGTGCCAGATGGGGTGAAGATGGGGATCCTTTCCTTTACACATAAGTCACTCAAAGCAGACTCTTGTTCTTCACCTATGTTTCTGGACACCCACTTTTTGGGTGTGCTGTAGCCTATTGCAGCTTTCCCATACACATTTTGCAACAATGTTTAGTGGTGGACTTCCGGTTGGACCCTGAATATGGCGGCAGTGTAAAACATACTTCCCGACGATAAGATGACTTATGACCAAACACTGAGGCAAAAAAAGATAGAGAATAGTGGGGAACTTAATGATGACAAGAGGAAAAGTGAAAGTCAACTTGCACGGCTGGTTTTAATGCGGACGAAGACGAGGAACAAGTTAAGCTAACAGGCGCTACACAGGATGCAGAGGCTACAGATCTCACACCAGATTCCCATGAAATATCACGAGTGGCTGATAAAAAGTCTGAGTTGGAGACGGTTCTACAGGAGAAAGGAGTGCTGCAAGGAAACCCTGAATGACATAAGGGACGAAATCCAAAAAGCTAATGTCAGAATTGATGATGCAGAAAGGCGCATTGTGGGAACATAGCTTGTTCAGTGCAACAACGAGCAACACGGGACAATGTACGTATTCATGGTGTTAAAGAGGTGCGGAAGTGTCCGTTGCCACTTTTGTGGAGTCTCTTCTCAGAGAGAAGCTGGAGCTACCACCGACTTTTGCGCTCCATGACGATTAGCTATATACAAGGATAAAATAACATCTACCTCTGATTTCCTTGAAACATTAGTTGGGAATGTTTCAAGTTCATGTTTGTTATCTTTAAAAGTTGGGATTTAAAAAAATAAAATACAATTTTAAAATTTTAAAAAAGGGGGCCAGGTGGGCCCCCTACCGGTCGGGACAAGGGATGATCCCTTAGAGCTTGGTGTTGGTTCCAAAATGTCATTAAAATACAAATTGAAAAAAAAAAATAAAAAAAAAAAATTAAAAAAAAAAAGTTTAGTGGTGGCTCCACTTCCAAAGCAAGAGATTCAATCACAGCACTCTGCTTCTGGCAGAAATCCAACAATGATGTGATTTCCAAACTGGCTGACAGGAAGAGGCCAGGGTTAATATATATTTAAATAAATCAAACGTATTTAAAACTACAAACTAAAAATTTCAGATTTTTTTATTATTATTAGTAGGTTAAACAAATTTTATTGTTATTATTTCTTGACTGCCACTCATATTCACAAACTGCATCTGGATGCTATGCATTCAAGTATAAATCTCTTTCATTAATATACCGTAATTTCTCATGTATGTGCACCCATGTATAATACGCACCTCCAAAGTTGACCTCAAAATTATGGAAAATAATTGTATAGTACATTTTTACAATGCATGATTTTGCTTCTACCCATATGACCAAAACATGACGTAGCTGCATTTTGTTAGTTTCTTTCAAAGAATTATTCTCTTTATTTGAACACGTAATACTTATTTACTTGCTCTTATTTTAAAATTCACAGTCCCACTTTTATTTAGTAAATGAGAAAACAAGCAGTTGGGCTCGTGTTTGATTAGACATTTAATTTTATTTCAATGGGATTCAAATGAAACTGTCAAGCATTTCAGAAAAGCATGATCATTTAACAAAACAAAGAAATAAATGATGGTTGTTGTTCAGTTATCACTCGCATCTACAAAAAAAAAAAAAAAAAAAAAAAACCTTTCACAAATTCTGCCAGGGTATATAAACTTATGAGCACAACTGTACATATACGCAGTCATACGTACCCGTCATAATGGAATGAAAGTGTAGGCTACACCTTTTTCATAACCTCTAGTTGGTGGTGGCTTATTAGAATGAAGGTGTACACATTTTTCATAACCTTTAGGTTGGCGGTGGCATATTAGAATGAAAGTGTAAAGCTTTTTCATAACCTCTAGATGACGACATACATTTATAAAATGTGAACTTTTTTTCATTTTCCCCTATACCCATGTGTAATGCACACTTAACGTTTGACAAATTTGGGGGGGGGGGGTGGAATGTGCATTATACACGATAAATTACAGTTCCAATTTACAAGTTATCTCAAGACACTTTCCATTTGGAGCAAGTCTACAACGATGCTCCTCACACATTGTAGAAAACCAACTGAAATCAACAAGAGCAGTTTCAACTGAAATCAACAGTTTCAACTGAAATCAACAAGAGCAGAATGTTTGGAATACGATTAACATGGTAACAAATTTGTTAAATTAGCAGCGTATATCACTTAACAGGACTAAAGAATGAAGGCAGATTAGAGGTCGCTCACGTTGTGCCCTTTAAATGAAAAACGAAGATTTAGTTGAGCTTTAAAATCTTTATCAAAAGTAACCTTATAAAAATTAACAACTGAAGATTGGATAATCACTTATGAACCAGATAGAAATATGATAATTATTTCTGCAGATATATACGGTATGCTCAAACGGACCAAAACACCCTTTATACTTTTTATAATATTTGTATTGTTACATTGAACTACAAACCCAATTCCAATTAAGTTGGGACGTTAAAAAGAGAATACAATGATTTGCAAATCATGTTCAACCTATATTTAATTGAATACACTACAAAGACAATATATTTAATGTTCAAACTGATAAACTTTATTCTTTTTACCAAATCATTCACTTAGAATTTTATGGCTGCAACACGTTCCAAAAAAGCTGGGACAGGGTTTTTATTTATGTTTAACACAACGTCCCAACTTCTTTGGAATTGCAGTTGTACAATGTAAAAGGTAAGTGTGCAAAAGTAAAGTGGATTATTTTTCAATGGACATAAGGTATCACCTTTGCTTGTTTACCCTCCATGACGGCAACACAAGAGTTTGTGGTTCCCAGGTCAATTCCAATGACTGCCCCCTTGATGGCTTCGGACCTGGAAAAAGACGTCTCTTGTTAATAATGGACCATATTGCAATGACAATCTCCCTCCACCACCCTCCAACTGAAAGCTCTTTCTAACATGTCCCACTACCAGTTACTCAAAACAAATCCAAGTCAAACAAGGCAACATAGCCTCTCATTCATTGTTTGAAGCAGTTATATCAACGTACTTGCATATGATGACTTTTGATTTAGTTTGGACTTAATTATATTCAGAGCAGTGATAAACATTCGCATTAAACAGTATTTTAAATATACTTACGCATAGTCTCTTCTGGACAGGGCTCGGAGAGCATCAGATTGGGGGCCATTCCTGTGAGCCTGTGGAGAGACCACAATGTAGTTTCCAGGACCAAGGCTGGGCCGATTTAAAGCTCGGGTACAAATGTGACACAACAAATCTTGACATCACTGCATACACTACAGCAGCGATTCTCAAGTAGAAGTACCACACCTAAGCAGTAAAGAAGGCCACCTCTACCGGTATGTGAAAGAATCACAAAACATACTTTTAAAACGAAATTAGGGTGTCCCGATCCGATCTTTGAGATCGGAAATCGGTACAATATCAGCAAAAAAAATAGAAATAAATAAAAATTTAAAAAATATATAAAAAAAACAGTATAGGATCGAATAAGATCTAAAATGGGTCGGTTTTTTTCCTTATACGTACTGTTGTTGATTATTGTTCAATGTTTGAGTAATAGTCAAGCCTTTTCTAACATTCCATATTACAAAATCCATCCATCCATTTTCTGAGCCGCTTCTCCACACTAGGGTCGCAGGTGTGCTGGAGCCTATCCCAGCTATCATCGGGCAGGAGGCAGGGTACACCCTGAACTGGTGTAGACTGACTAGAGCAGTGATTTGCAACCTTTATGGAGCCACGGCACATATTTTACAATTGAAAAATCTCACAGCACACCAACAAACAAAAATGTCACAAAAAGTGGATACATTAATTACTGTATATATTTCCTGCCATCTGAAAAGGTTTTCCACAAGGTTTAAGAGTGTGTATAGGAATTTTGTGACCACTCTTCGAGAAGCATATTTGTGGCTCTCAGGCCTGGCTCTCAGTCTGCACTCTAATTCATCCAAAAGGTGTTTTATCAGGTTGAGGTAAGGACTCTGTGCAGGCCAGTCAAGCTTATCCACACCAAAGTCTGTAATCCATGTCAGTATGGACCTTGCTTTTCGGAATGGTGCACAGTCCTGTTGGAAAAAGTGGCCATCCCCAAACTGTTCCCACAAAGTTGGGAGAAATAAATTGTCCAAAAGTCAATCCTTCAGCGCTCCGTTCACTGTAACTAAGGAGACAGAATTTTGGACAATTCCATGCTCCCAATTATGTGGGAACAGTTCTTCTATTTCGAACATGCCTGTCCACCAATGCACAAAGCAAGGTCCATAAAGACATGGATGAGTTCGGGAACTTGACTGGCCTTCAAGTGAACTCCGTTTTCAATGACATGTTTGGTATATATGATCTCTTTCGACTTGAGTAACATAATAACATACAACTTTAAATAATCAATTCCAGATTTATGTATTTTTACAAATCCTAATTTCAAAATAGGCCGCCATTGCTTTAGCCTCTCAAAGGGCTATCAAAGGCTTCGAACAACCACGGATCTTTTGGCAGCTCAACTCTTCCAGCCACATCCTCCCACCGTTTCCTAAACTTGATATTTTTGGGAGAGCTATGAATGTTTTCCTCCTTTTTTTAAATCCATCCTGATTGGAAATTGCATCCCAAAGCGCAGTATGGCATTTTTAACTCTTTTCACTGACGATAAATTGTTCGCAAGTGGCTAGCTTAGCTCCGCAGAGAGCAGCAATGTAACAATTTTACAAAATCCATTCTACGTCATCCCAGAATTCTTTGCGCACGCTAAACATGGCGCCGACAGTCTATCAAATTTTGGTCTAAACAAAATCGTTTTTTAACGTATAGGAATAATTTATAAATATATACCACTGTATTTCAGTAGTAGAGGTGAGTAGTTGTAAAATTACCAACCAACCACTGATACTAAGTAGCTGATTCTACACTGCAGCAGTTTGACACATTGGAGAATTGTCATGTATCAAAAGTACTAGTGGTATCCTTAGACAGCAACGGTATCAGTGAGTACTCTACAGTAAACACTCACGCAGGTATCAGTCTGAAAATAAGTAGAACATCCCTAATAGCGACCAAATTGCTAACTGGCAGCCAAATGACAACTGCCGTCTTTAAAAGTCACGAGCTGAACGCTAACATACTAAAACATAACTTAAAAAAACTCGCAGTGGCCTTCGCCAACTTCGCAATTAACAGAGAAGATTGACGTTTGTGTGTGAGAAGCTCACCTTGGTTAGCAGAGAAGACACATTGCGTGCGCAATTTCTTGTCGCCAGAGTCCTTGAAACGTTTCTGGCAACGCTCAACATTTTTGACAGCTCGGCTAACTAAATGTAATAAAACAAGTTGAACCGTCAAACAGTGAATAATATTGACAAATATTCGATATTCGCTGCCTTTTAATGTTAGTACCGAGGCGCAGTCCCACTACCGGCAGGTAACGTGAGCAGAGAGGCTAAAGAAGTGCGACGCTTCTTCTGGAATTATCCAACACATGTTACACCATACAAAACTGAAGGACCCCTAAAATAGGCAGTAAATGTCATGCCTGACTATATTTTCACAATATAAAAGAACCATAGCCTTTTTTTAAATAAACTTAATTATATATTGCACAACATATGTATTTTAAATGTTTTATTCATGTTATGAATATAAATTTGAAAATTATTTCATACATTTTGGGTGGTTTTGTGATCGCGATTAGAACTGGGCACCTACACTAGTGGGAATGTGAAGGTCATAATGTAACGGCAGCATGGATGATTTCACGTGCATCAATGATGCGCAATGAAAAGAACGAAAGTAAACTATGAATGGAGTCTGTGATCATGTAAAATCAAATATCAAATATGTTCTTGTTTTGTTTAAAAAACAGGATTTGTTGACTGAGATGGGGCCACAACTACATACAGTAAATATATAAAACTGTTTGTATGTGATCAATTTGTATTGTGTTGCATTGGTAAAAAATCAAAGTGGAATGTAGCAGCTCAGCAGTAAATCTGTCAGGCGCTAGTTTTATGAACGTCAACACTATACACACTATAACAGGATTTCCTCCAGAGGGAAATTCTTCTGAAATGCACAATTATTTAGATCATATTAATTGGCGCAAAATGTGGTTGTGCCCCTTCCAGTTATGGATTTTGAATAAAGTAGGCAGTAAGAGAACTTCATTATAAATTACAGTACTTCACAACATTTACCCTTGCAAAAGCACAATTTCCAGGTTCACTGACTTGGATGATAAATGCACCTATTGTGGGACTGAGTCCATATTTATTTTGTGATTGCCATGTGTCATCTAAGTTTTGGAGGGATTTTGAAAAATACATGTATGAAAAAGCTTGACATGTCTTCACAGTTGGTCTAAAGGATATCAATCTTATGTCATTTATTGGCAAGTTGTACTTACACAAAATGAGAATCTACAAATCCCTTCCACATTTACAAACATTCCTTTTAGAATTTAATTTGGGCACAAATACTTTAAAATTAAATTAAAAAATAATAATAATAAAATATATATTAACAAAAAAAAAGGGCTCTTCCAATTCCGCTTGCAGTGAATGCAACATCTCGCGACAACTCAGCGCAGTGGCCACAGATGTGAATATGTAGCTACCACACGGACCCTCTTGATCTGTGTGCGTACAGCGACGCTCGGCCAGGAGGGTCAAAGTCGTCAGTGCGTTTCATGTGAGTGGAGGGCAAGGAAATAGACCCAGAATGCTGATACATTGTACTACGTACGGTTGCGTACAACGCCGTACAATTACGACAAGAGAACTGCAAGCTTTCACAGTAAAATAAATGTTCGGGCTTTCTTTTAAATATTATGATTGTGAAGCAATTATAGCACACGCTTTGGCGTTGACAAAAAGGAAATCTCTGTAAAATCGCTTGAGAAATGAAGAAGGTACGACTAAATTTCAATGTCCATGCATTGACTTCTATGGGAACGTCGACCTTTCCAACATGGCCGCCAAGTAGGCACGTCAGTTAACCGGGCTGCTAAAGAGCGCTGGCATCTAGGAACGTGGCCATACAAAAAAAAAACACAAAAACAACCACGACACTCTTACAGGTATATTTCTTATTGATGACTGTAACCGAAAGTCATACACAATCAGTCAGACAAACAGCGTTAGCCGTGAAGGAATCTCTTTTCATTGCTTGCTTGTCAACAGCTGTCAAAGGGAAAGGGGCGTTCATTGCTCCTCTTTCAGCTTGGACTGTCAGTGACTAGTATGGCGGAGAGCGTTTCGTCGGGTGAATTCTCGAGCTCTCTGACGAGCTCCGCCGGGCTTCCTCCGCCGAGGACTCGCATCTTCAAAATCATCGTGATCGGGGACTCGGGGGTAGGGAAGACGTGCCTGACGTACCGCTTCTGCGCCGGTAAATTCCCAGAGAAGACCGAGGCCACGATCGGGGTGGACTTCAGGGAGAGGCTGGTCGAGATTGGCGGCGAGAAGCTCAAGGTGGGCATTGTACCGCGCGTTAACTGTAACAGTTGTTTCGTTCATTGTGATTGGAGCTATCGACGACTGGCTCGAAAATGAAAAGTGGGATGCGTTTGGTGAAATGACGTGTGGCTAATAGAAATAATTTTATCGTCAATTCTATCATCGTGTAAGCTGAGGTTGCTTCCTCTGTGGTGCGCCCCATAGGGTATTGTGTACTGGTGTCTGTTTTCGGCAGTATATGTGCATGGTACAGTAATGGCAGAGGTGGCAAATGTAGTCAAGTATTTCACATACACACAAAAAAAACTCTGGTAATAAATGTTTTTTTAAAAAAGTACAAACTCTGAAATATACTTACAAGACTGAAAATAATTCTTTTTTTAAATACACTTTACATGAATATGGGTTATTTTTAGTGGCCACCGGAGAATATTTTTTTGTTTTTGAGTGCATTCAAATTGCAATGTTATATATATATATATATACAGAGAGAGAGAGAGAGAGAGAGAGAGAGAGAGAGAGAGTTATTTGGACCCTCAGCATTACATAACAATTGGCAGCGAAGTTGATTTCTTCTACAAGACATTTTTAGACCCCTCCTGTAAGCCGTCACCTTATCGTGGTGGAGGGGTTTGTGTGTCCCAAAGATCCTAGGAGCTAAGTTGTCTGGGGCTTCACGCCCCTGGTAGGGACACACATGGCAAACAGGTCCTCGGTGAGGGACCAGACAAAGTACGGCTAAAAGACTCCTATGATGAAAAATATACGTGGATCGAGGTTTCCCTTGCCCGGACGCGGGTCACTTGGACCCCCCTCTGGAACCAGGCATCCATTGCTGAGGCGGCCGACTGGACCTGTAGCCGTAAGGTGGTCAGTGCCTGTCGTGGCAGCAATCCCCGAACCCGTTGGTGGACACAAATGGTGAGGGATGCCGCCAAGCTGAAGAAGGAGTCCAATCGGGCCTTTCTGGCCTGTGGGACTCCTGAGGCAGCCGATGAGTACCGGCTGGCCAAGCGAAATGCAACTTTGTTGGTCGCTGAAGCAAAAACTCGGCATGGGAGGAGTTTGGTGAGGCCGTGGATAAAGACTTCCGGACGGCTTCAAGGAAATTCTGGTCCACCATCCGGCGTCTCAGGAGAGTACAAGGGGTCCACCAACACTGTATATAGTGACCAGGAGGTCACTCTTTCCCACACTACCTAAAGTAATGGTTTTTTTTTTTTTTTTTTAAACACACGGTGTAACATGAATCAAAAATAAATGTGACAGTTAATTAAGGTAAACATTCCACGAAGTGCTGGTAACATACATAGCAAAGACAACAATTAACGTAACAATAAGGACGTTAACGTTAATTATTCATCCATCCATCCATTTTCAACACCACTTATCCTGGTTAGGTTTGCGGGGCGCTGGAGGCTATCCCAGCTGACTTCGGGCGAAAGGCTTACTACACCTTAAACTGGTCGCCAGTCAGTTGCAGGCACATATAGACACGGACAACCATTCGTACTCACATTCACATCGTCACTGAGTGGGAACTGAACCCATGCTGCCTGTACCAAAGTCAGGCGAGTGTACCACTACACCATCAGTGACTCACAACGCTAATTATTGCAAACAAACAAAATCCAGGTGGCGCGGTGGATGGTTAGCATGTCTTTTTTTTTTTTTAACCGGTCCTGTTCTGCTCCATTGCCTTGCAGAATGGTGGATTTATATGCCTTTTGTGCTGGAACAGTTTTGCTGTGCAACAGGGGAGTTTGAAATACTTCCTCTGCTTATTTAAAGGGACATGGGTCACCCAGCCACCAACAGGTCCCAATGCAGGAACCAGCCACCACCCAAAAACAGTCATAGCCCGCCAAAAGCGAGCCCATGTTAAGTGCCCATCAAGGACAGGCGAGGGTCCTAAGAGAGGTGCGAGGAAGGCGGACCCCATCTGTCCGCGGCCTGACAGGAGTCAAGCCAAGAGAAATGTGATAACCCACCACCCACCCAAATTACAACCCCAATTCCAATGAAGTTGGGACGTTGTGTTATACATTAATAAATACAGAATACAAAAATTTGCAAATCATGTTCAATCTACATTTAATTGAATACACTACAAAGACAAGATATTTAATGTTCATACTGATCAAATGTATTGTTTTTAGCAAATAATCATTAACTTGGAATTTTATGGCTGCAACATGTTCCAAAAAAGATGGGACTGGGTCATGTTTACCACTGTGTTACATCACCTTTTCTTTTAACAACATTCAATAAACGTTTGGGAACTGAGGACACTAATTGTTGAAGCTTTGTAGGTGGAATTCTTTCCCATTCTTGCTTGATGTACAGCTTCAGCTGTTCAACAGTCCGGGGTCTCCGTTGTCGTATTTCACCTTCTAAAAAAGCTGGGACTGGTGGCAAAAAAGACTGAGAAAGTTGAGGAATGCTCATCAAACACCTGTTTGGAACATCCCACAGGTGAACAGGCTAATTGGGAACAGGTGGGTGCCATGATTGGGTACAAAAGGAGCTTCCCTGAATTGCTCAGTCATTCACAAGCAAAAAAAATTTTGTCGAACAGTTTAAGGACAATGTTCCTCAACGTACAATTGCAAGGAATTTAGGGATTTCATCATCTACGGTCCATAATATCATCAAAAGCTTCAGAGAATCTGAAGAAATCACTGCATGTAAGCGGCAATACCGAAAACCAACATTCAATGCCCGTGACCTTCGATCCCTCAGGCGGCACTGCATCAAAAACCGATATCACCACATGGGCTCAGGAACACTTCAAACAACCAATGTCAGTAAATATAGTTTGGCGCTACATCCGTAAGTGCAACTTACACACACCACTGTCACATCAGTTTCTGTGAAGAGGTGTGTACCAACAAAGTCATTTCGCACGTTCAACAACAAGTCGTGGTTCACTGCCAAACTCAAGCAGCTTCGCCAAGCTAAGGAGGCCGCATATCAAAGCGGGGACAGGGCCCTGAAAAATCGAGCTAGAAACCAGCTGACTAAAGAAATTAACATTGCAAAGTTGGAAAAACAGTTTAGCGCTAACGACTCTAAATCAGTCTGGCATGCATTCCAATCGCTGACAAATTACAAGCGACGATCCCCCCAAGCTGAGAACAATAGCACACTAGCCAACGATTTAAATACCTTCTACTGCAGATTTGAAAAGGACACTTTAACACCCCAGACCCAACCAGCCGCACCACCGACTTCTGCGTTAACCATCCGCAAACAGGATGTGAAACACATCTTCAAATCAGAATCATCTTTATTTGCCAAGTATGTCCAAAAAACACACAAGGAATTTGTCTCCGGTAGTTGGAGCCGCTCTAGTAAAATACGACAACGGAGACCCCGGACATTTGAACAGCTGAAGCTGTACTTTCAAGCAAGAATGGGAAAGAATTCCACCTACAAAGCTTCAACAATTAGTGTCATCAGTTCCCAAACGTTTATTGAATGTTGTTAAAAGAAAAGGTGATGTAGCACAGTGGTAAACATGACCCTGTCCCAGTTTTTTTGGAACATGTTGCAGCCAAAAAATTCCAAGTTAATGATTATTTGCTAAAAACAATACATTTTTATCAGTTTGAAAATTAAATATCTTTGTAGTGTGTTCAATTAAATATAGGTTGAACATGATTTTCAAATCATTGTATTCTGTTTTTATTTATGTTTAACACAACGTCCCAACTTCACTGGAATTGGGGTTGTACTTTTGCCCCATGGCTCGGTGCCTGTACGTTGGGGTTCACCCCAGTAGACGTGAGGGTAGCCTCCCTCACCTGGTGGTGTGTTGGCTTTGATGGTGTGGGAGGATGCCCGTCCGAGCTGGCAGACTCAAACGTATTGTGAGGGTCTGCTGGGAATATCTGGCAGAGTCCCCTGTCGGAAGGAGTTTCAACTCTCACCTCCAGCAGAACTTCACCCTTGTCCCAGGGGAGGTGGCCATGTTCTGTGCCTCAATTGTTGTATATTTGATTAACTCTGCAATTGTGTTTGCCTTTTTGTTTGATTTTTCATTTATTTGTGACACTTATTCCAAATGCCACCGCTTCTTTCTACAGATCCAGCTGTGGGACACAGCAGGCCAGGAGCGCTTCAGGAAATCTATGGTGCAACACTACTACCGCAATGTGCATGCTGTAGTCTTCGTTTATGACGTTACCAACGCTGCCAGCTTCAGCAGCCTGCCCGCCTGGATTGAGGAGTGTAAGCAGCACGCTTTGGGCACAGAGGTGCCCAGAATCCTCGTTGGAAACAAGTGCGACCTTCGAGACTCCATCCAAGTCGGAACAGACGTGGCGCAGCAATTCGCGGACTCCCACTCTATGCCTTTGTTTGAGACCTCCGCTAAGAACCCAAACAGCCAGGGCGGTATGAGCTCTGGCAGTAGTGACCACGTTGAGGCTATTTTCATGACGGTGGCTCACAAGCTTAAGTCCCAGAAGCCTCTGGTGTTGAGCCAGCCTCCTGCTGCATCAGGAGGTAGCATCAAATTAAGCAGCAGCAGGGGGGATGGCACTGATGAGTCACGGGGCTGGGGCTGCAGTAGCTGCTGATATGTGGAGGGACATGACAACACCACTAGATCATGAGGATATACAGACTGATTCACACCCACAATAATGACAGAATGAATGAGTGTCAATTGTTTGCTTGGTAGCAGGTGGATTTCTCTTTTGGAATAAAAATGAGATGGAGCTTGGTGTAATACTACGATCATAAATCAATTAATCCTGTGGTAATGTTCTTTGGCTGCAAACAAAAAGGATTGTAGCATTAATACAGAATTTGAAATGCACCTGGGATTCACAGGACAATGGTTGAAGTTTGAAATCTAAGCATGATAAAGTGTAAGCTGCATTAACGTTTTTTTTTTTTGGTCATAATAAAATACCTCAGTTCTTGAGAACTGATTTTACACTAGTAACAGTACATGCTATCAAACACAAACATTCATACACTTCTGCCAAATTTGCAGCATATATATACATATATATATACATATATATATATATATACATATATATATACATATATATATACATATATATATATATACATATATATATACATATATATATACATATATATATATACATATATATATATATATTGTGGGCCCTGAATCTATAATCTATGAAAGTTTAACTTTTTGAATTGAATTATGGAGATAAATGAACTTTTCCATGATATTAAAATTTTTTGGAAAGGGTCTGTATATATACACGCGTCACCATTTTTCTCACTAAATATATTTCCAAAGGTGCTATTAATTTCACCAGATGTTGTGAACAACCCTAGTAATCCATACATACAAAGAAAGTACAACAATTAAGATCAAAAATTAAGTTATGTGTAATAATGTGAAATGACACAGGAAAAAGTATTGAATACTTTGTACAAAAGCCTTTGTTTGCAATGAAACTTGTCGGATGCATTGCTCTGGTGTGATTTTGGCCCATTCCTCCACACAAGCAGGCTTCTTTTATGGACCTTGAGTTTCAGTTCTTTCCATTGAGTTTTGATTAGATTCAAGTCAGATGATTGGCTGGGCCATTCAAGCAGCTGTATTTTTTTTCTTTTTTCATTTCATTTTCATCATCCTTGTCGATTTTTGTCAAGAATGTCTTGGTACATTTGCCCATTCTTCCTTCCTTCAATAATGTGAAGTTTACCAGTACCATTTGTTGAGAAGCAGCCCCACACCATCATGTTCCCACCTCCAAACTTCACTGTTTGTATGGTGTTTTTAGGGTGATGTGCAGTGCCATTTCTCCTCCAATCATGGTGTGCAATATGGCATCCAAAGAGTTACATTTTTCTCTCATCAACCAAACTATATTCTCCCAGTATTTAACTGGCTTGTCCAAATGTTGTTCAGCAAACTTTAAACGAGCTTTGACATGCTTTTTTCTTCAGCAATGGGGTCTTGCGTGGGTGAGCGTGCATACAACGCATGGCAGCGGAGTACATTACTCACTGTTTTCCTTGTGACAACAGTACCTGATAATTGCAGGTCTTTTTGAAGCTCTCCACAGGTGGTCCTGGGCTCTTGGACAACTTTTTTGATTATTGTTTGCACTCCTCTTTCAGCAATCTTGTGAGGAGCACCTGATCGAGGCAAATTTATTTATTTATATATATATATATATATATATATATATATATATATAGGCACGGTGGGCGACTGGTTATAGCGTCGGCCTCACGGTTCTGATGATTTCTAGAGTTTAGCAAAGTTGTATAAACGGTACATATTTCAAGGGTGTCAAACTTGTTCTTGTCGCGGACCACATTGTGGTTACAGTTTCCCTCAGTGACCCGTTATGACTGTGAAACCATATAAATGTTTAATTGCCAAATCATATTATTACAGGTGGCACGGTGACAACAGGTTAGAGCGTCTGCCTCGCAGTTCTGAGGACCGGGTTCAATCCCCGGCCCCGCCTGTGTGGAGTTTGGATGTTCTCCCCGTGCCTGCGTGGGTTTTCTCCGGGCACTCCGGTTTCCTCCCACATCCCAAAAACATGCATGGTAGGTTAATTGACGACTCTAAATTGCCCGTAGGTGTGCCTGTGAGAGTGTATGTTTGTTTGTTTGTATGTGTCCTGCGATTGGCTGGCAACCAGTTCAGGGTGTACCCCGCCTCCTGCCCGATGATAGCTGGGATAGGTTCCAGCACGCCCGCGACCCTAGTGAGGAGAAGCGGCTCAGAAAATGGATGGATGGATGGATATATATTTATTTATATATATATATATATACACCCACACACACACATCACATTCATTAATTCTCAGATTTCTTTCCCCCCACTGTTGCTATGTAATACAAAACCGCTTTTCTGTCTGTTAAAGAAGATACTTTACCTTTCCTATAAACTGTTTGAGGCATGCTTGCAGAGGTTTTGTCATGTATGTAACCTTGCAATAGATAATCTTTAACATGCAGTCCCATCTCTGAAGACGGGAAGTAAACAATTTAACTACTTTTAAGTCAAAATTTATTAATTAATGTATGTGGTTTACAAATTAAAAACAACGCACATTGTCACCTCAGAGGCAGTGAAATACTCATTTAACTTACAGTCAATTTGATCTGATAGTTGAAACTTTAATATATTATGTAAAGGACTATGTACAGTAATCTTCATGCTACTGGAGTGCTCAGTGCTTGCTATCTGCTCAGTCAAGAAAACAAAGGAACTGAAATGATACCATCTTTTAAAGCAGCATCATGCCTTCTGTTAGTTGGGTATGAGAGTGATTTGTCTTAGGTTAGTCTGCTGTATGGAGGCAGCTTGGAGGAACCTTCCTGCTCTGTGGTGCCACAGTCTGTAGGCTGAGCTGGAGAGTTGAAGAGCCTGTCGTCACCCCCAGCTACACACAGAAAGACAGCGTCAGACTCTCACGGCTGACAGCAAAAGGTTTAAAACAATTCAATCTCAATGACTTGAAGACTGATTTAGAACATTTACCTTGCCAGGTACACACCATCTCAGCATCTCCTGGGTCACACTGTGGAATCAGTGTCTCCTGCAATAGACAGTACAAATTGGACTAACATGGAAAATGTGGAAATGGCAGGGCAATTGGATTAATCTATAGATGCTTTATATATTACAGTGGATACAAATCTAAAGGATATGAAGCAAAATGTGCATGTGTAAAAAAAAAAAAAATGGAATATAAGGTGCCGTTTATAAAGTGGTTCACGCTGAAAATAACGGCAATCTTTTGTCACATTTAACTTAAAAGGGTTTCAAAAACTGGTGTACATTTTTTAGTCACTTTTCTGCAGATTTACACTGCACACATTTACAATGTGTTCACTTAGTTAACTCCAAATATTAAATGTTACATCTATATATTAAATTATATTTAAATATAAATGTTAAATCAAAATGCAAAATATATGTCAAAATCTGAAATGTTAAATATTTCCATCCATCCATTTTCTGAGCCGCTTCTCCTCACTAGGCACGTGGGCCATTTTCACTCACATTCACACCTATGGGCAATTTAGAGTTGTCAATTAACCTACCATGCATGTTTTTGGGTTGTGGGAGGAAACAGGAGAAAACCCACGCAGGCACGGCGAGAAACATGCAAACTCCACACAGGCGGGGCCGGGGATTGAACCCCACTCCTCAGAACTGTGAGGCTGACGCTCTAATATTTAAATGGTACATATATTTAAATATAAATATATCTAAATGTTAAATATATCTAAATCTTAAACATAAATGTTAAATCTAAATGTTTGGGTGGAAATAAATATTTAGCTAATGTAATACACATTTCAAAAAACGTGCATGGTAGGTTAATTGAAGACTCTAAATTGCACGTAGGTGTGCATGTGAGCTCAAATGTTTTTTAGTCTATTTGTGGCCTGTGATTGGCTGGCAACTAGTTCAGGGTGTAAACCCCCTCTTGCCCAGAGTCAGCTGAGATATGTGCCTACACGCCCGCGACCTTAGTGAGGATAAGCAGTACGGAAAATGGATGGCTGAGTTGACAAATATAATTTTATAGGTGCAAAAGAGTGACTCTCAAAAATTCACACCAGTTTTGTAAACATTCTTTGAAACTAAATGTGACAAAATGTTATTTTCAGCATGAACCGCTTTTCAAATTCCCACAGTAAACTGTAGGAAATGGCAAAGTCAATTATGTGTTCCATTTATTGAGGTCTTCATAAAGTGACAGGATTACATAGAATTTAGGACACCCAACCAATCATCTTCTATTTTTAGGATTATTGTTTTCATCAAAAATTCAAAATGATTCATGGCTAGTCCTCAGACTCTATTTGTACCCACCAGTCCAGTTCGAGCGTCATAGCAGCCACACCGGGGTAGACTACAGCAACCCACGTAAGCGATGAGAGAGGACAGGAGCAGGCTGATGAAGCAGCTCAGCAACATGGTGGCGTTGGCGCCCTTAACCATCCGATGCAGCACAAATGTCTACGCAAGAGACCACAAAACAACAAACATGCTTGTTGCACCCAAGTGTGATGATAATAACAGTAGGGATCATTTTGTGTATGCGAATTACCACTTTGGGACTGTCATGATGGTGGAAGACTTCCTGATCTTCCGCTCCATAAGTGAGCGTTAGACAAGTATAGCCCAATACAAATACTGAAGCCACACAAGAGAGGCACGCGGCTGCCACCATCGCACTCACCTGGAGGAAGTAGTCAAGGAAATGATCATGTCTGTGATTTTGGCATTCTTGTTTCTGCAACACAATTCCCTTCTCGTGAAAAGGAATGTTTATTATAATGTAATACAGATAAAGGAGTGCAGGGGCGTCGCTCAAGCCCCCCCAAAATTATTTGGTAGTATGTGTTTATGGCAAAGTTTTATTGTCTTTGCCCCCTAAAACCGATCTTTAGTCCCCTCTTTTTTTCCCCCCCCAATTCTTTATTTGATGTCTTTTTGATATAACACTCTCTATGAATTTACAGTCAACGTCTACTTTATCAAGCGCATCCACCTCTTACATGATTCAAATCCACATGATCCAGTCAACAGTCATGAGAAACAATGATTTACTGGTAAAGCTTCTGAAAGAAAGTCATTATGAAACACTTTCTGAATAATGTCGGAGACTTTCTGTGGATTTTCATGGGGTTCCATGTGTGTGCTGTCAACAAGGCCGTCAAAGGTTTCCCGAAAGTCGATTAAATAGTTGTATAGCGAATAATTCAATTTGAGGGAAGAATTTCAATTTTGTTTTTTATTACGTTATTGCAACGTGTAACAATAGGATGCATACATGACCTATGTTTTCAGAAGCTTGCTTCCATAATTTTACATCAATATTATAGGGATCATCATCAATCATAGTTATTCAAATTTAAAGGAATATTTTTATTACATTTTCCTGTATGTTACAAAAACAATCTCTCCCATATACATTTACTTTATCTTTACCACTTGAAACTGACAGTTATGGAAATTTAGCTCGACATACAGAACAGTGTATCGGACTTACTAGTATTGAGTTTCTCCTTTGAGATGCAAACAGAGCCAAAACACCAGGACAAGCCATGATCTGAAAAGAATTTAAAAACCATGAAGTGGATGGCAAGCAGAAGACAAGAACAGAGACCGACCGGTTCAAGAAACTTCGACAGTCACACTCGCTTGTCCCAAATCTGGACAATAATGTGTACTGACAAGTTTATCAGCCTAAAAAAAAAAAAGACAAATGCCAACTAAACTCACTACAGTAATCCCTCATTTATCACAGGGGTTAGGTTCCGGACCACCCCCACTATAAGTGAAATACGCAAAGTAGCAATGACATATTTTTTGATTATTTTTTTTAAAAGCTGAACCTCTCCTAATCTTCCCCACACCCCTATTGTTATTATTATTATTATCATTATTATCAATTATTATTACAGTTTTAGTGTTAGGCTAAGAAGTTTATTTTACCGCCCCCAAAAATGTAAACATACTGTACACTCAAAATGCAGTGATATGGCAAATTATGCGTGATATATGAAAAAAAAAAATAATCAGCAATACACTGGATTTGCAAAAGGTGAACCGCGATATAGCGAGGGAAAGCTACAAACAATTAGAAAAGGCTAATTCTTCTTTAAATCAAGATTAAATAATGGTTGTCGGTCCATGCAATAACAATTAACATGGAAATGGGATCTATCCATCTTTTCTTCTGCTTATCCTCGCTGAGGTCGCAGGTGTGCTGGAGCCTATCCCAGGTGACTTTGGGCGAGAGGTGGGATGCACCCTGTGGCCTGAAAACCATTCACAATCACAGTCACACCTCAAGACACTCGAGTCTTAAATTAATCTAACATGCATGTTTTTTTAATGTGGGAGGAAACTCTATAGTAGCCTGAGAAAACCCATGCAAGCATGGCGAGAACATGCAAATCTCTCACAGGAAGTCCATGACCTCAGAACTGTGAGGTGGATGTGCCAAGCAAGTGCAATTTTCATTCAAAATTGTGATTTTCAGCCATGTTTCACTCAATTTGTAAATTTCATCATGTGACTTGTGTTACACTTTGGAACTAACTAATTTAGTTTTTAGTTTTACTTCGATAATATGGGCCAAGTGATGGCTGACAACATGACCGATTTTTCAAAATATTGACTGTGTCATAAAGAAAATACCCCCCCCCCCCCAAAAAAGAGGGGGACAAAAATAAACAAATCAACACAAGGTATTGTAATGCAAAATATTTACTATCGTCGCACTGCAGTCAGGGAATTTTTTTTCCCAAAAAGAGAGATACTCTTCCAAGTTTGCATTCCTTTCTATACTCTGGAGAGAGAGAAAAAATGGTATAGATCAATGCGAATCAGTCTTTTTGAAAATTGTCATTTCAAAAGGTTGCGTAATCCTTCATTTTAAAATTTAAATATATTTTAAAAATAATATTTAACAGAGCTCATTTTTCTGATATCTGCGGAACATCACGTCCAAACCCGGAAAACAGGTTAGCGGATTTCCTGTGTATGCTGCGATAACGAGCATTACTACGGGTTGATGACTTTATGGTTTGAAGCCAAACTTGCAAAAAAAAAAATTATTCTTTATGGTTGGTGTCTTCAGACAAAAGTTAAATACATGTACAGCTATATGATTAATTTATACAAATATGATATACACTGCTACTTGAAAGTTTGTTAGCCCGCCTCACATGGTCACTCTTTTTGTAAAAAAAAATAATCTTGTTAAACATACATCCAAATTCCAATTTGTAAAGCATATGTTCCATTAGACACACAAAAAAAAAGCAATACATTTTCATTATTTAATCCAACAAAAAAAAAAAATCCACAAAAACTGATAATTGTACAAGTACAAAAGTAGGTGAACAACCTCCCCCCCAGCTGCATTGGTTAAATCCAAAAAAAAAGACACAGGCTAAACATTTGGTTGCTTATTAAATCATTTAAGCAGACCAATGAAATAAGACATTCTTGGGAAAGGGTTCGGCCTGCACTAATTAATAGAGATGAAAGCAATCAAACCAACTGTGGTCCCATACAAATCAACAAAACCAAGATCCAAGGCGATAGCAGAGGACATGGAGAAGAGGGTATTGACAGCCCATCCATCTGGGGAGGGCTGTCAGACCATTTTCAAAAGATTGCCGCTCCATCCATCAACTGTAAGACAAATAATTTACAAATGGCCGGTCTTCAACATGACAGCAACTCTGCCAAAATTGGACAGCCATAAAAAATATCCCCCAGAAATACCACAAAAAAAAAAAAAAAAAAAAAAAAGGTAAATGCTGACCCAGCCATAACCTCTAGAGAGTTGCAGCTCTCTCTGTTAGCATCTCGGATAATGTGCATGCATCTACTATTAGATGAAAATTTAATAGCCATGACGTTCATGGGAACATTTCTAGTAGGAAGCAACTATTCTCAAAAAAGAACAAATCTGGCCTTTTCAACTTTGCCAGAGAGTACTTGGACAAGTCAGAGGCGTTTTGGAAGTCCTTTCTCTGGATAGACAAGTCAAAAATAGAATTATTTGGTCACAATCAAATCCACAATGTTTGGAGAGAAAAACAGCACTACATATGAAGTCAAGAACCTCCTCCCAACGATGAAACATGGTGGTGGAAATGTCAAGGTCTGGGGCTGCTTTTCCACTTCTGGACCTGGACAACTATCTATTCTTAAGAGCCATACATTTCCAGGCCTATTAAGAAATTCTTGACCAGAATCTCATGCCATCATTCAAGGAGTTACATCTGGGATGGAAATTGATGAAACAACAAGACAATGAACCAAAACATTCCAGCAAAAGTACAAAGGAATGGCATCAGAGAAAGAGGATTTATATTCTGAATTGACACAAAGTCTGGACCTTTATCCAATTGAAATGTTGTGGCGAGACCTGAATAAGTTGGTACATACCAGATGTTTCTCCAAACTTGAAGTAATGGTTGCAAAAGGAGGCGCCACAAGCGAGAAGAGAAGGGTTCACATACTTTTGCACATGTGCAACTATCGGTTTTGTGGGAAAAAACATGTTTGTTGGATAAATTAATGAAAATGTGTGTGTGTGTGTGTGTCTACTATTTGGAAGTTATGCTTTACAAATTGAGATTTGAATGTATGTTTAACAAGGTTAATTTAATATTTGGAACAACCTGCCGGGGAAGCTCAGGGCTGCAGAAAAGGTTCTTGTTTTTAAGAATGGACTCCTTGTGGACAAGTGGCGGGGTGGTTGATTTTAATTCATGTAAAACACTTGGGAACGTAGAATAGCTCTCTGAATGTTCTGAACTCCTGTTGTGGATGTGGGTCTGATTGGATGTTGCCAACTTTCAATTCTCGTTTTAAACCGAAAAATAGTTAAGACTGAAACGACCCTAGTGAGGTGAAGCGGAACGGAAAATGGATGGATGGATGAAATGGTATCATGACATCAGTATGGAATAAAATGCTTAAACTGAACTTTATAGATCAAGAACAGTAACTATGAGGTTGTAGTGCGCAATTGTGAACGTCTCACCATTCCGGCCCACACTGGTGTCCTGGTGGTGCTCAATGGGGTATCCTTGCGGAAAACAGCATCCATGAAGCCGCAGATCACACAGAGAGCCGCACACGCCACTTGGAGGACACCGAGGACAAGTACACGCTTTTGGTTCAAAATGAAGTACCTGTAGCGGTCCATCTCCAGGCGTCAATCCGCAAGACGGTCAACCAAAGGACACCACGGCAGACCAAAGCAAAAACTTAGTTAGCATATATAGTTGAAGCTATCTGTATATAACATTTTAAAATCGAAAGTATGAGTACTTCAATCCGGGAAGCTCAGTTTGCTTGTGTGATCCTCAAGTGACATCAGGCTGTAAAGTTGGTTTCAGCCTGTACTGTGGGAAGTTTAATCATTAACCTGCCCCCAGTGCACTGCAGGGCCAGCTAAGCGGGGGAAGGTGTGTCCTGATTTTCGACTATCAGGATTCCATGCCCCACACAGCTGTTTCACATTACTTAGGATCCTAACTCATAACTGTACCAGTCTGGGGGGGGGGGGGGGGGGGGGGGTTGGTACAAATTATGAAAATACTTAAATGACAATCAAGCCAGTAGGAACACATTGGTAAGTATACATGTATATTGTAATATGAAAATATAAGTATACCTTCTCTGCTGGCTTTTACACTATCAGAAGCAGTGACCCCATCACATTTACCACTTCTATTCTAATATTTGGTCCATTCAATTGTATGAATTTATCCTCAACAGTCTATTATCTTCATTTCATTGCATTTCTCTTGGCTGCACTGCTTCTAGCAGTGTATGTGGCTGTACATTTGAATTGAATAATTGTTTAAAGACTTTTTTTTTTCCTCCCTGTTTTTAAGCGCAGTGTTAATGTTCACACTGTGCATTATGTTACCGTGGCTTACAATAATAGTGAGTATGCTTTGACAAGCAAAACACATCCAACCTGCACACAATAATACGATTGATAATCACCATTTACAATAACTTTTTTTTTTTTTTTAACTCATGTTATTTGATGAATGCTGATGGTTTCTATAATTGGGATGTGATAGTGGTGGAATTAAGTCAGGTAAGTCTCCACTGAAGGTACCAAATTCACGGCCCCTTGAAAATGAGCAAATGCATCTCAAGGGGCTATTCCTTGAAAAAATAATAATCAAAAAATAATAATACATACTCTATACTGGCCTTACTGTAGTTTGATAGCATAAACTAATTTGGATTTCAGCAATGACTATATGACACTTGTGAATTTATATTCCACAAACATTCTACTTCAAATTAAATGGTGGAAGGTTTGCTACCGTATCCTAAATTTATATACAACAAACATCAGAGAAGTATATTGAAATAGTTATGATGCCACACTGTTTTTTTTTTAATCTTGCATAGTTCTTGCCACAATCTCAAAGGGCTGCTGGCTCAAAACATGAGTTTGCTTAACACGTTCAGCATAGTGACCTTTTATACTGTATTTATAGTACAATATATGGCTACAGTGAATACAAAGTGAATCCCAAGCAGCAGGGTGTTTGCATTGTCCAAAAGCATGATCTGTAGCCTTAATAAGCTTTGGGAACTGCCTGTCCATGTTGGAACACGTGTAACTCCTGCTTGTACCAGTCAGGGGCCTCGGGGCCATTCTTCCCAGTCGCCTCATGATCGTAGCCATAGGCAACAGTCAGCTCGTCATCCTTCTGCACAGCCCTTAATGTGCGGATGCATTTGATCGACCCAAAACGGGGGTGGACAAACCTGAGGGATGGCGGGGGGGGGGGGGGGGGGGGGGGGGGGAACGAACACTTTCAGATGCAATCACATATTAAAATTTTCCGAGCGGTTTTGTACTCACACGTCATATTTGCAGTTGGGGGTAAAGGAGTGGTTTGCCTTGTGACCTAGCGAGGCACAGTAGCGCTCTGCCTGGTCAAATGGCTGAGGTACGTCGATCACAGTGTCCTCGTCCAGTGAGATTGTATTGCCGTTCAACGCCCAGTCCCTGTTGTCCACCTGAGGATGATTCAAAAACAGGACCAATGAGAATCAACACTGCAGGAAGAGGAAACACTAGAATCCCAGGCGGTTCCCATACCTCTGTGTGTGTGATTCGTATACCATTATAAAAGGCCACCACGGTGTCTCTTTCAGCATCTATCTTGGCAAACAGACCTTGTCCAGCACCTTTAATCAAGGAGTCTGCCACAAAGACCCTGAAGAAAAACAAAGTGAATATAGTTAAGCATGCACAGAACAGTCCTGCATCTCCGCTGACCAACAGTACCTCTGGCTCTCATAGGGGTCTGGCAGCAGAGCATGAGTAGCAATACAAGTGGATGTGGACTTGTCATACGTATAAACAGCACCTTGAGAAAAAAAAAAAAGGAGAATTCCATTGAAGATTGTTTGTAAACGCTCTGTGTGCTTTACGTACAATAGTTGGACAAGTGTCTCAACACAGGAAATAATAAAAAGAAAGAAAGTTCTTCTACTTTTACAACAGTATGGAATTGGCCAGCTGTAATCGCTTCCACTCCTCTGGTAAGGCTTCCCATAAGATTTTGGTAAGCATGATTTTTTTTTTTTTTGCCCATTCATCCCTGGTACTTGGTTACAATTACAAGTTACCCTGTTGAAAACGTAATAGTATAACTATTTCAATTTGATTTGATTTATCCCAGCTCTGACTGTCCGCTATCGAAGTGTTCTTGGGCAAGACACTGAACCGCCAAATTGGTCCCAGTTTTGTGCCCATTGGTTCCCTCCCACATCCCAAAAACATGCGTGGTGGGATAGGCTCCAGCACGCCCCCCCCCGCGACCCTTGTGAGGATGAAGCGGTACAGACATTGGATGAATGGATATACTTTCCCGAAATCTATCACGACAAACAATAGTATCGTTGATGTTTTTTATGCCACTGATATAGTATTATTAGAACATAATAATTCAAGTACATCCTTTTTAAGAACAATTAACTCGAAGAATATATCGAAATTTGGCATTGTAATGTCGAACAATAAATCAAATATTTTAGATAAATCCAAAATATAATTAAAACATACTCGGCCTGGTTCGCAGAACTTCGACTTGAACAAACAAACATTTAAACACAATGCTTTAACAGGCAATATTCTGCCAAACTGGTTTGCAGTTGGTTAAGAAAAAGTGCAAAGTATAGCAATAATTAATAACAGTACCGCAAGTAGATCATAGCAACCTGTTTTGGGTCAAGATTTGTACTACTTTTCAAAAGGTCTACAGCCGTTCTTTACACACTGCTTTGTAAATGAGTTCAATGGCTACATTTCTTACAATAGTGAGTACACTATACTGTATATAATTTAATCCATAGCATTGCGTCCTCGGACGCAGATTGAAGTTACTTTATGCGTCCCTGCTCATTTTGCTGCATCTCAGATGCGGGATGCACATCCGATGAGATCCCATTTAACATTTTACTCCTAAACGCTGATAATATTAATAAGAATAATAAGGATTTGGAGGAAGCTCGGGCATCTAGCCCATCCTTGGCTGGCTATTTCATTGTGAGGACTTGTCCCTATACAGTGGAACCTCAGCTGATGAACGCCCCTTCACGAACAAATAGTTTTTACGAACACATTTTTCAGCTCAATATTGCTTCTGTTCCCGAACAGTCACAGCATCCACGCTTTCTCTTACAGTCAGAACATGATTTGCTCCATGCAGGATGTTATTTCACATACAGAAACAAATCTTTGTCGTTTTTTTTTTTTCCCTCTAAATTAGCCCTCCGTATGGCTCCAGAGAATGTGGAAAATGCATTTTAATGGAAAAAAAATTGCTTCATTTCATGAACAGATTCGACAAATGATTGAAATTTGTGAATTGTACAGTACAAATAAAATTCTACCAACCCAAACAACAGAAATTATAGTTTGACTGACTATATGTACCAAGTTCCAATGTGTTTGTCATTTAAAACAATGCAAGGGGACATGGCTGCTTACCACTAGGTGTGAACTCAAAATACGGTCTTCCATTCTCAGTGGCCGTCAGGGTGGCGAGCCGAGCTTGGATTAGTTCTCCCTCCACAAAACTTCCATGAAGAGCCGTGCATCCATCAGGGTAGACGTACGCTAACGATTCGCCAGTCATCTCTCCCTCCTCGTTCACCTCCCCAAACACACAGCCTCCATCCTAGATGGAAGAGTGCACACCAACATACAAGACAAATACTTTTTTTTTTTTTTTAAATAAATCACTTTGGCAGTAAATCGGAGATGACTCACAGGGTAGTACGCCCAGCAGTCCCCGCAACGGGTATTGTCTTTGTACTGGCCCTTGAACACCAGGCGACCATCTCTATCCCACTCCTGAGCTGGCCCGTTGAGTTCACCAGCCACATACGTGCCATGCATGACACCTCCATCTTCGTACGAATACGCCCCGTGACCCTGAAGAACATCATCCACGTAGAAGCCCTCCAAGGTGCTGAGTAGATGAGGCAGAGAAATGGCAATCTGTATTCCATGGTAACTGTCCAATAACATGATAAAATGCCTGCTATGCGAGTCACATGATACACATGTCTGGAAACAATGAGTCCCAGCCCAGGAACAATGACTCCCTGCAACGTATCATCATGGAATACAGATACTGTTCCCAAAATAAAAAGTTGAATAAAAGGATATATTACTACATTATGGGCTAAATCAAAGACCCCTTATGAAGAAGACAAATTATGGACTCAGGTTTCCCTTGCCCGGACGCGGTTCACCGGGGCCCCCCTCTGGAGCCAGGCCTGGAGTTGGGGCTCGAAGGAGAGCGCCTGGTGGCCGGGCCTGCACCCATGGGGCCCGGCCGGGCACAGCCCGAAAGGGTAACGTGGGTCCCCCTTCCCATGGGCTCACCACCTGTGGGAGGGGCCATAGGGGTCGGGTGCAATGCGAGCTGGGCGGTGGCCGAAGGCGGGGACCTTGACAAGCTGTCCGGGAGCTTGGCATTAACTCCCCATTGTTTGTGAGCCATCATCCTTCGGTCTTACAAAATCATAGAACCTAGACTAGCTATAGGTGTCTGCGTCGAACAAGACCAGCACCAACGTGAACCTGTGCCCTCTCGTGCGCCCCCTTCAGTTTGGCTGTCAAAGCCACTCCCTTGGCAAACTAAATATGGAACACACAAATATTAAATACATTAGCCTGACTATGGAACATCTGAATGTATATTACAAGTGTCTTCAAACATTATATTGGAGACAGTACACATGCTAACTGTAATTCGCATGTGGGAATGGAGCACCATGACGGTCACTGACTCAGTGCGCAAGTTAATTGAAACGAAATAATAATTTATTTTCATGTTATTATGAAGAATGAGGAGCTGTAGTCCTCCTCCCCTTTCCCTCATTAGCTTAAAGTTAATGAGCAATAAACTTTCATGTTTATTGAGTGTTTTATTTCTTTATGATAGTGTGTTTTCACTTTTTTCTACATTGCACTATAACGTTAACCACACACTGCTAAAAAAAAAAAAAAGTATAACTTAATTTTGGGGCTGGAACCGATTAATCGAATTTCCACTCATTTCAATGGGAAACATTACCTCGGTTTAAGAACATTTCGGGTTACAAACCGGATCACGGAACAAATTAAGCTTGTAACCCGAGGTTCCACTGTATATGGCACAGGTGTCAAACTCAAGGCCCGGGGGCCAGATCCGACCCGCCACATCATTGTAGTGGCCCGCGAAAGCAGAGCCTCAACTCATGTGATTCTTGCTAAAATCTGTCCCAAAATTTTTAATTGTCATATGTAATAAATAATGTTAAGATACTGCAAGCATTTTTTGTTACCAATCCCCCTTTTTTTGTTTTTACAGTACCTGAACACCCTAGTATCCTTGACTTGTGATTTCAGAATTGGTTATTCATCTATTTGTTGGGCATATGCAATAATATGAGCAATGAACCATTTATTTGGTTTCACAGTCATAACGGCCCTCTGAGGGAAATCGTAACTACGTGGCCCGCGACATGAGTTTGACACCCCTGGCATATGGTACAATGACTGTTAAGTTCCAAAGAACAACTTGGAATCCCAAATCAAAGCAATGAAAATCAGTTAACTATATCTTCAAATGAAAGTACAGTACCTTCCATCGAAGAAAAAAAATTTGCCCTTTCCATTTTTCTCTCCGTGTGTGAAGTGTCCTTCAAAGCGATCACTGGATGAGTAGGTCACTGTGCACTGTCCATGAGGTTGTTCATCTTCATCCAGCGGACCTAAACACAGTCAATTACTTACCTAGATGAATAATTATAAAATATGAACATGATGTAAAGCATTTTGTACCATTGACTAATAAAGGGCACTTTTGCACTTAAAACCTATTTGTACTGTACTTACCTGGACGAAAATCTAAAGTTTGAGACAACTTATGGATGGCATATGTTGCTGTTGGCTTGCAGTGGTAGAAAGTAATAAAGTACAATTAGTTAATTTCTGTAACTAGATTTGTCAGGTATCTGTACTTTGTAACTTTCTGGTGAATTTGAACTATTGCTCCCTACATTTGAAAACAGATGACTGTAGTTTCCACCCCTTACTTGGTGAAAAATGAGCCCGTTACTTTTTTTTTTTAAGCTCTGCACAATGCAAAAAAGACGGAAATTGAGCATCAACCGCGGTTGAGCTAAATCATTGACTGATATCTTGGGCGCGTAAAAGTATTTAAAGAAAAAAAAAAAAGGCAAGCACCAACATGGAGGAACATGAACCAGGGAGCATTAATGCAGATGCAACATTCGGAGATTGCATTTTTTAAGTGAATGGTTTTATGTTGTTAGCTCCAAGAATGATTCATGGTGAAGTCGTTGTCTTGTGCTAGGCTAAAAAAAAAAACATCAGCTTCTTGCGTTCAAAAATTCACTTTCTAATATGAAAAATCACATTGAAGTAATGCGTATTTTTGAATTGTTATCATAAGCAAATTTCAGCATTTTTTTGTTAGTCAGTTGACAATTTTAGAGCAGACAGCAGTGGCTCAAATCCCAGCCAGTGCCCCAATACTCAACCAGTGTGGATGTTATTGTTCAACTGGCTCCCGATTTCAGCTGTGGCCGTTGGGGCAATGTTACGCCCATGTCAAGTGGCTCCTAGGAAGCAGTTTACATGGTCGCAATCGGGTTCTTTTCAATGTCGGTTGGGGAGCGTGGCCCTAGAATGTTGTGCAGGACTTGATTATAATAAAACTTAAAACACATTGTGCTTACACCAATTATCTTTCTTACCCTGACCACAGGAAAATAATTATCTGGAGTCCAAACCAGTTTGTGAACGTTTTCCTTCATCTCTGTATATTTGTACCAATACTGTACCTGTACTTACTTTCTGGGGCCAGCCCCCAGCCAAGACATAGTACATACACAGTTCCTGGTGTACTAGCCATGCAAAATGGCTGAAGGAAGAATGAAAACAAGAGTGTGGTTAAAGTGATTTTGCCCAAGTTGACTCGTCCACGTGCTTATCCGTCTCGGTACGAATGAGCTGAAAACAATGCGATCAGACGGACAAACCGCAGTAAAGCTGCCTTCCACGTCAGATATATGGTGCATGAAGCCAATTACAATATGACATTCTAACTCCTATGCTTATTCTCCACTTCAATTCTGTCTACATCTACGCATAACTGTACATGTCATCATTGATTTGGGAGTGTCAGGTAAGAATACGGTTGGGCATCGTTTGAATTTGACCGATTCCAGTCCCGATTCCGGCTTCCTTATTTCAATTCCGGTTCTAAACGATTCTCGATTCCGATTCTTTTATGGGGCTGGGTCAAAAAAGTTTGCATGGTTTAAATAAAGGGTGTCCAAATTATGAACATCCATTTTCTTAGCAGCCCGCAGCGTAGACTACAATGAACATTTGACTCAGGGTTCTTAATAACCAGTATCACTATCAAACCTATGAACTAAAAGGCAATGAGTGTGGAACTAACCCAACTGACTTAATATTCATGAATTAATGTTTCAGCTAAAAGTTGAATACAGCATTGTTAAATTGTTATTTGGGACTGTTTTATCACGTCAAATGGTTTATAAGTTTTAACTTGACTTCCTGTTTTAAGCTTGTAACCTTTTATTTTGAACTCAGCATTTTGGCACAAAAAGTAGCATGGCACTGGTGATTTTGTTGTTGTTGTTGTTGTTGCTATAAATGCTATAAAAAGTCAATTCCGTTCCTTACCCACTGATGAGGCACCAAGGTTCGTGTTTGTGATACTGTGAGTCAACGTTTATGTGAATTTTGGCCCAATTCATTGTGATGTAAAGTTGCTACGGCGAACTTTTAGCTCAATGTTAAGCATTTTTTTTCTCTCATCGGGCACTTACGTTGCTTAGAAAACTAAAATAAACTCTAAAACTAAACTAAAAAAAAAAAAAACCCGGACACTTATACAGTTGAACAATGTCAATGTAGAAATGTGAAGCAGTGACAAATCTCCAGATAGGAAGTACAAGATTACTGGACTAACATTGCCCCAACAGCCACAGCTAGAATTGGGAACAGGTTCATCTAGGAACCATTTGAAATGTAACACCGATCCCAAATTTGGATTTGAAAAAAAAATAACTGTGCCGAACAAAATCATGCGAGTGACTTGCTGTGGCAAACCATGATGGGACAAGCCAAGAATCGCAACAACAACAGCTACAGACAGGCTGATATGTTATTTTCAGGGCCGATATAGATTCTGATTATTAGTAGTCAAGGAGGCCGGTAACTGTTATTTGGAGGAGACATTCATTTGCAGTAAAGGAGAAAATATTGACGTCAAAATTGGGAATGATACACACTCTAACACTTGACTTTGTTTAAATGTCTTAAAAAAAATTTCATTAAACAGCATTTCAGATTGGCAATTACGTTAAAAGTTTTTTTTTTTTTTTCTTAGTCTTAGACATTTAGCGTCTTTGTTTGGCAGCTCCCAATGACTCGGCAGCATGTCTTATAAAATTACACGGACAACGTAATAAATAAATAGTTCCTTGAAGTTTACCCAGTTTTAAATGGATCTCTTATCGGCAGCTGGGTTTTAAAAAATAAAAATAAAAATAAATAAAAAGGTCAATGCATAAAAGTGCTGAATATCTTACTTTTACTTACACCAGTCCTTTTTTTTAATAAGTACAGTAATAATTCATACAAATTTTAAAACTGTATGAACATCCCTTGACTTGTGACTCTTCCCCACACTCCCATTGACCTCCATCATACTCTTATAAAAAAAACTTTATATACCCGTTTAAACATACAGTAAGTTGTATACCTTAAAGTGTTTTCATGAAATTCTCTTTTTGTGTGTGTGTTTTCACAGTTCTGTTTTAGGAGAGGATGCGTTTATTTGAGCAATAATGAATTACAGCATAGACTCAAAATCGGGCGCCCTTCCAGCACGGCGCCGCAGCGGCTGTCTGGGAAAATCCTAGCCGCTCTGTGGCGCCCGTCAGGCGGATTCGCTTTCCAAATCGACGCCGCGGCGCGCCACGTTGTCGCGGGAGGCGGGGGGCGGGGGTGCGGGGGACGGGGGGGCGCACTCGCTACATATTTTGCAATCATTCAAAATGCGGCGGATCTCGATTATTATTATTATTATTATTATTTATGTCCTACCTTCCACGACCTCCTCCGCGTTTTCATCTTCGCTGTCCATCTCCCGCAGGAGGCTGCCGCCGAGTGTTGGCACTCGATCCCGCCCACGCGTGTCTTGGGGGCGTCACCCGGACACGTGACAGCTGCGGCCACTTTGGACACTCGCGCGTTGCGTCAGGATTCAAATGACTTCCGCTACTTTTCTCACGCATGCGTCTTGGTAGGCCAGAATTAGGAGAAACTAGTCATTCTTTCAACCACAGTTTTGGATTCTTCACTGGGGGAAAAAAAAAAAAAAAAAAATGTCTCGCTGGTCCAGAAGTTCACTATGAATGAAACTATGAACTAGACAGAACATTTGGTAGCTTGCAAGTCAACAATATGAGAATCTATTATTCTATCAATTATTTTATCGATTCATTGAAGAATCAGATGAAAGTGGATTTCGCATTAGTTTGTTGTCATTTTTGTCAGATTAGCTATTTATTATTACTGATTATTGTTTGTTGACTTGGTGTTGTATAACGACTAATCAAAACCAAAATAAGAGGGAGTGATGTACTCTGTAACCAGGGGCGAGTCTAGGTTGAGTACTTCCCAATGGGCTGAGCCCATGACCTAAATTCAAGAACAGTCACGGAGTTGTTCTGAAGCCACTCCTTTGTTATTTTAGTTGTGTGCTTAGGGTCATTGTCTTGTTGGAAGGTGAACCTTTGGCCCAGTCTGAGGTCCTGAGCACTCTGGAGAAGGTTTTCGTCCAGGATATCTCTGTACTTGGCCGCATTCATCTTTCCTTCGATTGCAACCAGTCTGGTTATCCCTGCAGCTGAAAAACATCTCCACCGCATGATGTTGCCACCACCATGCTTCACTGTTGGGACTGTAATGGACAGCAGTGCCTGGTTTTCTCCACACATACCGCTTAGAATTAAGGCCAAAACATTCTATCTTGGTCTCATCAGACCAGAGAATCTTAATTTCTCACCATCTTGGAGTCCTTCAGGTGTTTTTAGCAAACTCCATGCGGGCTGTCATGTGTCTTGCACTGAGAGGTTTCCGTTGGGCCACTCTGCCATAAAGCCCCAACTAGTGGAAGGGTACAGTGATGGTTGACTTTCCAGAACTTTCTCCCATCTTCCGACAGCATCTCTGGAGCTCAGCCACAGTGATCTTTGGGTTCTTCTTTACCTCTCTCACCAAGGTTCTTCCCCCCCCGATTGCTCAGTTTGGCAGGACGGCCAGTTCTAGGTAAGGTTCTGGTCGTCCCAAAGGTCTTTGTGCTCTTAGGAACCTTAAGTCAAGCTGAAATTCTTTTGTTACCTTGGCCAGATCTGTGCCCTGCCACAATTTTGTCTCTGAGATCTTCAGACCGTTCCTTTGACCTCATGATTCTCATTTGCTCTGACATGCAATGTGAGCTGTAAGGTCTTATATAGACAGGTGTGCGCCTTTCCTAATCAAGTCCAATCAGTATCATCAAACACAGTTGGACTCCAATGAAGGTGTAGAACCATCTCAAGGATGATCAGAAGAAATGGACAACACCCGACTTAAATATGAGTCACAGCAAAGGGTCTGAATACTTATGGCTGTGTAAGATTTAGTTTTTTCTTTTTTAGAAATCCGCAAACATTTCAACAATTCAATTTTTTTCCCCCTGTCAATATGGGCTCCTGTGTGTACATTAATGAGGGGGGAAAATGAACTTAAATGATTTTAGTAAATGGCTGCAATATGACAAAGAGTGAACATTTTAAGGGGGTCTGAATACTTTCCGGTTTTTTTTCCCGTAATTTTAGAGAGTACCCTACTGAAATTTGATCAAACCTTTAAGACCTTAGAAAAAGGGTGGATGGCACATAATAGGGCTAGCCTCGCCACTAATAGATAATACCAATAATAAACAATAATATTATCCATCCATCCATCCTCAGTACCACTTATCCTATTCAGGGTCACGGGAGACTATCGCAGCTGACTTCGGGCAAAAGGCGGACTACGCCCTGGACTGGTCACTAGCACATATAGACAAGGACAACCATTCACACCACCACTGTGTGGGAATTGAACCCGCGCTGCCTGCACCGAAGTCAGGCGAATGTACCACTACACCATCAGTGACTAATAATATATTATTATTATCAATTATCGAGCACATAAACGTCGTCAGAAAAGCACAGCCCTTTTGTAACAGTAGGAGTAGAATATGAGTATTTAATCCCAGAAGAAAGGAAACATTTTGGCTTGTCTCTTGCTCAATTAAAGAAGAAATAAGTTGTTTATGAGGTCACCTGTAAATATGAGTAACAGACAACACTGTTGGAAATGTAGGGCATACACGTGATTTTTATTTTGGCCGGAACAGGAATCTTTGACCTTTTGTTACTATGCTGTTTCATGTCTGAGCCAATAGATGGCAGTGTGAGCGAAATAACGCAGTTCTGAAGCATTTAAGGGATAAAAGGAAACAAGACTGATTGGAAGATGAAATGATTTAAATGGGAGTGAACTGGTAACAACAAATTACAGATATATAAATATATCTTGGGTCATTTTCACCCAAACAATGATTATCCATCCATCCATTTTCTGAGCCGCTTCTCCTCACTAGGGTCGCGGGCGTGCTGGAGCCTATCCCAGCTGTCATCGGGCAGGAGGCGGGGTACACCCTGAACTGGTTGCCAGCCAATCGCAGCCAAACAATGATTATGTCGTATTTTATCCAGTTTTGTTTTGACACAGTTACTATCATTTTCAATGTAAACTGTACATTGAGATGCGTCTAATTTTAATTAGTTTTGACTAGAAATAAAATATTCTTGGTAAGATTTTAAATTTTTGCAGGGCATGTGAACTTTTTTTTTTTGCCCCATACTCAAAACAAACAAGCAATCGGAAAAACAAAAACACTACGTATGTACACGCCCTATCTTGGCATAAGATACGGAGACATTTCATATCGTATCAGATACACTGGGCAAAAAGTTTACATTTTTCTTGGTGATAAGAAGATTTTTTTAATACTCCCTAACCATTACGTGAGCGTAGCCTGCTAATTAGCACAAGCCTGCTATTAGCAACAAGACCAGCAACAAGATGCCTCCCTTTTCCACTGAAGCCTATCACAATCTGCTACAGAAGATGGCGGTCCTAGAAATGAAAATCCACCGTCTTGAAGTGTACGTGGATGTAAATGGACAGTCGGGGAATGAAACCACTCGACCTCTTCTTTTCCTTTCGGCTTGTCCCGTTAGGAGTCGCCACAGCGTGTCATTCTTTTCCATGTAAGCCTATCTCCTGCATCCTCCTCTCGAACACCAACTGCCCTCATGTCTTCCCTCACGACATCCATCAACCTTCTCTTTGGTCTTCCTCTCGCTCTCTTGCCTGTCACCTCGACCATAAACTCCTCTGTCACAACTACAGCACACCTCACCACTGTTCTGCTGCCCTCATCAGATGCCCCAGCCACCTCATCTGGCTCCTCTCAATGTGGAGGAGCAGTGGCTCTACTCTGAGCCCCTCCCAGATGACCGAGCTTCTCACCCGATCTCTAAGGGAGAGCCCGGACACCCTGTGGAGGAAAGTTATATACAAAGTTATGGCCTTTGTCACGCAGCCTTGGCGGAGTCCAACCTTTACCGGAAACAAATCCGACTTACTCCCAGCAATGCCGCCCAAACGCTGACATTGGTCGTACAGGGACCGAACAGCCCGCATCAAGGGGTTCGGTACCCCGTACTTCCTGAAGCATCCCCCACAGGACTCCCAGAGGGACACGGTCGAACGCCTTCTCCAAGTCCACAAAACACATGTAGACTGGTTGGGTGAACTCCCATGCACCCTCGAGGACCCCCCCAAGGGTGTCGAGCTGGTCCACTGTTCCACAGTTCCACGATGAAAACCACACTGCTTTTCCTGAATATAAGATTTGACTTGCCAATGGACCTCTCCTGCTTTCCAGTACCCCTGAATAGATCTTACCATGGAGGCTGATCCCCCTGTGATTGAACCACCACCCCAGTCTGCCTATCCAGAGGAACTGTCCCCATTGTCCACGCCATTTTGCAGAGCCGTGTCAACCAGGACAGCCCCACAACATCCAGAGCCTTTAGGAACTCTGGGCGAATCTCATCCACCCCGGGGCTTTGCCACCGAGGAGCTTTTTAACAACCTTAGTGACCTCAACCCCAGAGATAGGAGAGACCGCCACCGAGGCCCCAGACTCTGCTTCCTCATGGGAAGGCATGTCGGTGGAATTGACATCTTTGAAGTATTCTCCCCACCGACTCACAACATCCCGAAGCGAGGTCAGTAGCACCTCATCCCCACTATACACAGTGTTGATGGTGCACTGCTTCCCTCTCCTGAGACGCCAGATGGTGGACCAGAATTTCCTCAAAGCCGTCCGGAAGTTATTCTCCATGGCCTCACCGAAGTCCTCCCACGCCCGGGTTTTGGCATCAGCGACCACCAAAGCTGCATTCAGCTTGGCCAGCTGATACCTATCAGCTGCCTCAGGAGTCCCACAGGCCAGAAAGGCATCCCTCACCACTGCTGTCCACCAACAGGTTCAAGGGTTGCCGCCACGATAGGCACCAACTACCTTATTGCCACAGCTCCGATTGGCCGCCACAGCAATGGAGGCGCGGAACATGGTCCACTCAATGTCCCTTGCCTCCCCCGGCATGTGGGTGAACTTACATGTTCTTGCGCCATGCATTAGAGGCAATCATCTGGTACACCATGACTTCATAAAAAGCTCAGCAAATCCATGTTTTTACACGTGGTGACTCAATGATAGAAGCCACCTCCAGCTGTGTCCTTAATTCCGCCTTGAAGGGATGTGAATGACCACAGGGACACGACAAGAGTTGACAGCCTCTGCAAGGCCAACTTTTTCCATGTTATAATGTTAAACTTATGTTTTAATGTGATATGTTTCACGTTGTGGCGGCACGGTGAACGACTGGTTAGAGCGTCTGCCTCACAGTTCTGAGGTCTGGGGTTCAATGCCCGGCCCTGCCCGTGTGGAGTTTGCATGTTCTCCCCCGTGCCTGCGTGGGTTTTCTCCGGGCACTCCGGTTTCCTCCAACATCCCAAAAACATGCATGGTAGGTTAATTGACAACTCTAAATTGCCCGTAGGTGTGAATGTGAGTGCGAATGGTTGTTTGTTTGTATGTGCCCTGCTATTGGCTGGCAACCATTTCAGGGTGTACCCCGTCTCCTGCCCGATGATTGCTGGGATAGGTTCCAGCACGCCCGCGACCCTAGTGAGAAGCGGCTCAGAAAATGGATGGATGGATGGTAATCACTAGCGAGATAGTGCTAATCGCAAATGCAAACCGTTTCGCAAAGGCTGATTTCGCTGTCTCAAATTATGTACAGTTCATACCATACACTAATACCAACAAGCCCTCTTAAATGAGAAAAAATGCATGTTAGTTGGAAGAAAAAAAAAAACAACATTTGGGGTGGGGGGGAGCGTCGATTACTTGAGTACTCAATGAAATATCTGTGGGATCACCAATTCTAAAAAGATTAAATCGTGACAGCCCTACTGGCCACACATGGAAGCAATGAAAAGCAAAAGTGACAAATGATGTTGCATTTACAGGTATCTGTAATTCAGTTTCGAGGAGGCGAAATTGAATTAAAGATGTCTCTACCTGCTGCTATTCAAAAGGTAACTACGACTAGTCAGAATGACGTTGTTGATCAGTACAATGTTAATTCCAGATAGTCAAACTTGCCTTTAAATATTAAGAAGTCTTGCCATATGTACGTACCAGAAGGGAATAGATCACGTCACATATAAACAGTACACCAGAGATGTTCAATTGGAATGATTTCAATCAGTGACGAAAAAGTCTGCATCCAAACATACTGGCATAGACCCACAGTTATTCTACTATACTGTACTGTAAAAATACACAGTAACACGTTAAAATAAATTACTCACACTTACTGTAAAAATATGGTAACATATTATCATCCAAAATGCAGTAATATAGTCAAAATAAATATATATATTTTTTAAACAGTTAAATTCTTTAGCGTGTGGGTAAGCAAATGGCACACCATTGCTAGAAACTGCAATGCCCTATGCTCATAAGGCAAGTGACTTTTCTTATTCTGTTCCCATCAGTAGACGGCAATGCCGGGTTTTTCAGAATATCTTTGTAGCTTAGCCCATCTTGTAATTACACGTTTAGCTGTTAAGTAATAAAATGTTGACAATATCAAAGACCGAAATACTGTATGTTTCAAATTAAAGAACATTTCTAGAACAATACAAGAAAGATATACAAATCTGACTTCAATAGCAAAATATTTATAGAATACTGAAGTTGCATTTCTCCTGGATCGTGATATGTAACCTCAGTTAAAAAAGTTTTTTGCTCCTGGGTTATTAAAAAGACTCAGAAGAAGACATTTGGAATGAAAAAAAAAAACAACCCAACAACAAAAACTCAACATTAAACATCTACATGCAGTATCGTTGATATTTGTATTTGTATTTTATCTTTCTTGGATATCAGATATTTTTGTCCTTCTTAATCACACATTACATTTAAGAATCTTTGGATTTTCTTCAATTAAACCTAAATACCAGTAGAAATTCCCAAAACACAGATGAAGAGTCATAATCAGTGTTCCAGCTGAAAGTGGTTTCAAGCTATAGTCTATAGCTTGTTACAATATGTCAATATGTCTATAGACATTAAAAACATTCGACTTTGGTGTCTTTTATTGCCGCAGTGTCAGCAGGGTTCCTAATAAAGCCATCCAGCAGGTCCACTGGGTTGTGGGCAAGTGCAGACTACCAGAACTGTTGAGGAAATTCTCAACCCGAGACCAGGACCCATTATTTGGCAAAGGTTCCACTCCCAGTGTCTGGCACAATACGTTATAAACGTCAACAGCTTGGATAGGAGGAGCACGGAAATTCTGCTTGAAGTCTAAATGAAAGGGAGAGGAAATCATTAAATCAAGATGATTCTCAATGAAAGCTTTGGCATGTGTTAATGTCAATATAGTGGAACCTGGCGTTCATTATTGATAATCCTTGATGAGCACAGAAGTTCATAAATAGAAAACTATTTTTCTCTTTTTCAATGTCACTATTATAGTGCAACGACAGTCAGCTGCCTCTTATTTGTGTGTGTGGAAAGATTTTCTGGTTGGAGGTTAATTTAACACCACTCAAAGTACAGTACACTATATTGTTGTTGCACATTTCGTAAATGTTTTATAATAGTCCAGGAACAGATCAATTTAATTTATATTATTTCCTGTCTATTCTTTTTTTCTCTTATTTTTACAGCATTTGGAGGCACACCATCCCAGAAAGGATTTTGTTCTAACTTAGAGGTTCCACTATGAAAAAAAAAATGTCAAGCTTCTACTTTTGTCAGGTTGTTCTTTGCTTGAGAAATCTGAAGCAAAACATATTAGCAGTACCAGGTCCTGCTGCCAAGAAAAAGCCGCCCATGTCATGAAATTCGTTGTCGTAACCGTGCCAGCCATTTTGCCATGCCAAGGGCTGCCCACTGGAGTCATTTTTCCAGTATGGGAGGTGAGCCTTATTCTGGACAGAACACACTCACAAGCATTAAAATATACACTGAACAAAACGTGAACATTAATATGGAGTAACGATCAATTTAATCTATCGATAATATTTGGACGGATATATTTTTATCGACAACCCCAATTCCAATGAAGTTGGGATGTTGTGTTAAACATAAATAAAAACAGAATACAATGATGTGAAAACCATGTTCAACATATATTTAATTGAATAAACTACAAAGACAAATAATGTTCCAAACAGGTGTTTGATGAGCATTCCTAAAACTTTCTCGGTCTTCTTTGCCACCTGTCCCAGGTTTTTTGGAACATGTTGCAGCCATAAAACTCTTAAGTTAATGATTATTTTCTAAAACAACAGTTTATCAGTTTGAATATTAAATATATTGTCTTGACTTAATGATGATGTACCTGAGCGATGAACCAGCCTGGCTCAGCCACCAGTGTTAGAGGGGCAACAAACTTTCCTCCTTTATAATGAAAGCGTTCAGGGATCTCATCTCTGGCATAAGCATGCATGTTTGGGACCTTGGACAAAGCTGCATGTACCTGGAAAAAAAAAAAAAAAAAGTGAAGCACATATTGGCTCTGTTGCTACATCTGCATGTATGACGGCTTTTATTCATGTCCATACATTTTTTTATTTTTACATACGAGGGTCAGTCAAAAAGTAATGAGCCCAATTTCATTTAATCTACTTATAGCTGAATTCTGAAATTTTCAGGGTTTTTAAATGAAATTCTTGTTTGAAGTTTTTTTTTTTTTTTTTTTTTAAATAAAAATTATTTATTTAGGCCTGTCCTACCTCTGTCCGCCATGTTAGAAATGACATTGTTGGATGTCCGTAAGAAGCAGAGGGCTGTGATTGAATTTCTTGCTCTGGAAGGGGAACCGCGCCACAGTGGATGAATGATTAGCACAGGGTGTACTCCACCTCTCGCCCACAGTTAGCTGGGATTGACCCTAGTGAGGATGAGCGGTACGGAAAATGGATGGATGGAAGGGGAGCCACCACTCAATATTTTCAAAAGGCTTTTAAGTGTGTATGGTTAGGGTTATGTCATCAATGATGACATATGATGGTGAGGTGATCAATGGTGAGTGGTGACTCTACGATCTTGTCTGATTAATGGCTCAAACCTAGCCCTACTTCCAGGATTAACCGCTGAAGATGGTCTGCCGCGCCATTGCTCGTCGCATAGGTCCCTCAAAGTGGGGTTCTTGTTCTTCACCTTTGATCCTGAACACCCACTCTTTGATTTTGCTGTGGTCTATGGCAGCTTGCCCATACACATTTTGCAACCTTTTGTACATGTTTAGTAGTGGTTCCCCTTCCAAAGCAAGAAATTCAATCACAGCTCTCTGCTTCTAACAGGCATCCAACAATGACTTTATTTCTAAAATCGCTCACAGGAAGAGGACAGGCTTAAACAACGTTTTAAAAATAAACCCAAAAAGTATTTAAACTACAAACTGTGAAAATATGTTTTTTAAAATTATTATTAGTAGGTTAAACTAAATTGGGCTCATTACTTTTTTGACTGCCACTCGTATTTCTCCGCTAGTCACATGCATCGGTATCTATTTGTTTTTGTTTTTAACATAACCTGATCTTGGAGCTTTATTCTGTTGATTCATATTAATTTTAATTGTTTATTTCACTTTTTTTTTTTTTTTAAGTAGCAAGAGTTTCATGACAAATCAAATTATTGTGTCACCTGTTGGAACTTCTCTCCTTTGACCCACATACTAACAACTGTTCCTCTGTCCATCATCTTGGCAATGTCTGACATGTTGATATACTTGTCCAACTCTATAACCTTGTCCATCCATTGAATTTTTGTCATCCCATGGTCTGAAAATAGCACAACATTGACCTGATTCACCATGTTCTTCTCCTGCGAAAAAATATAACAATGGCAACTGATTATTTGACAAGAAAGGTAAACCTGTACTGTATTTGTAACAATATATACAGCTTACGAACTTTCATTTTGCTGTTGAGTATCTGCATGGCCGTGTCCAGTTGTTGCACTGCTGTTTTGATCTGAGGGGAGTCTGGACCAAAGTGGTGTCCCTCTATGTCTATTTTCTCATAATATATCGCTGCCATGTTTGCCTCCTCTGACCTATACATTCACATTCACATTCACATTCACACACACACACACACACACACACACACACACATGTATGCAAGCAAACTTTTAAACAAATCAAGTAAAAACTGCAAAACAGTAACAGTGTGTAGTCACCACTAAGCAATCAGATTCTCAATGACTAAATTTGCCTGAAAATTATTCAAACTTGTACTTACTTAAAGCAACACCATTGTGTTATTATTCAAAATCAACAGGGTTTTTCCTAGGTTGACTAGATGTTCATTTTTTTTCCTAACCCTTTTTGGAGACCTACAGTACATGAATGACTGAATAAATGTTTGCACCGGGGGATTATAGGACCTATCTAATCTTGTGAACATTGGCACTTATTCCATAGTTCTGGACTTTGCAGAAAGAAATCCCCCTAAAATAGACGCAGTAATAATTTTAGGCTTGTTTCCTGATGAAATATTAGATTTTCAAATTTTGGCCCGCCCACATTTTAGACACCTTAGCCTGTCACAGGCTGACCTGTAACGACCAGGAGCCGATAAAATTTCCTCACTGAACTACTATGTTTTCTGCAGTGTAATTTTTGCCTATATTGGAAGTCTGGATGTTGTTTTTTGGCAATAATGAGTGAAAATAGCGAGAGTAAAACATTTTGGAAGGCTTGTAGTTTAAAAAAAACACAACCGTTGAAATGCCTCCTTCAAGAAAGAAGACATCCCCATCATCCCATGAGTAAATTCTTGGAGATTAATTTCCGCATATACAGTATAAACAGCTTTTGTCTCGATTTTCTATTGATTGCATCACAAATGCCTCTAAAACTTTTTTCTTCTTTTGTCATGTTCAGCTGTTCAGAATCAGAATCATCTTTATTTGCCAAGTATGTCCAAAAAACACAAAAGGAATTTGTCTCCGGTAGTTGGAGCCGCTCTAGTACGACAACAGACAGTCAATTTATAGAACACTTTGGAGACAGAAAGACATTGACAAAACAGAAAGAAGGATCTGTATCTTTTTTATTCCGGAACAATTTTACTGTGTCACAGTGTAGCTTTTAAGATGCCACAGTGGTTCTTTGTATACTGATGGATTTTTATTGAAAATTTAACAAAGTTTTAAAGGGGAGAGTGTTGGATTAATCTTACCCAACATTATAATAGACACAAAAGGAATGAAGACGCTTGTTACTTTTTCTCATGAGGAGGGCGTATGGGAGATTGTTCAGATCACAGTCTCTCAACACGCTCTAAACAATCCCCCCCCCTCGCTCCTGCATTTATTTGAAATAGGAGGGATTTACAATCATAATGTTCTAAGCAATAAGACACAACACAGAATATTTGATAATAAGAGGGTTTTTTCCCAGACATAGTATTTTAAGCAATAAGACACAACACATAATATTTGATAATATTCTAAGTAATAAGACACAACACAAAATATTTGATAATAAGAGGGTTTTTTCCCAGACATAGTATTTTAAGCAATAAGACACAACACATAATATTTGATAATATTCTAAGTAATAAGACACAACACAAAATATTTGATAATAAGAGGGTTTTTTCCCAGACATAGTATTCTAAGCAATAAGACACAACACATAATATTGGATCAACACCTGTCACGACCCGACCACATCCGATCACGTCCTTGGTCCAAGCGTCCTTCCATGGATGATGCTGAGTCTTCTTTTTGAAGGCGAAACATCTAAAATTGTCCATCATACTAATGCAAGCTAAGCAAATAAATGATAACTTCTATAATATATTTAACAGAGAGACAGTGAACCAATAACTAAATAATATAGGAAGGCTGTAACAAAGATGAGGAAAGTAAATCATATGCCAAGGACAATGACACATTAGATTCGGGGAGTGCTGTATGGGGCAGTAGTGCTACACCCTGTGAAGGAAGGGTCTCTGAGACGGGCTCTCCTATCTGAGGTTGAGGTCACCGAGGTGGTTAAAAAGCTCCTCGGTGACAAGGCCCCGGGGGTGGATGAGATTCGCCCGGAGTTCCTAAAGGCTCTGGATGTTGTGGGACTGTCCTGGTTGACACGCCTCTGCAACATCGCGTGGACATCGGGGACAGTGCCTTTGGATTGACAGATTGGGGTGGTGGTCCCCCTTTTTAAGAAGGGAGATCGGAGGGTGTGTTCCAACTACAGGGGGATCACACTCCTCAGCCTCCTTGGGAAGGTCTATTCAGTGGTGCTGGAGCGGAGGATCCGTCAGGAAGTCGAACCTCAGATTCAGGAGGAGCAGTGTGGTTTGTCGTCCTGGCCGTGGAACAGTGGACCAGCTCTACACCGTCGGCAGGGTCCTCAAGGGTGCGTGGGAGTTCACCCAACCAGTCTATTTGTGTTTTGTGGACTTGGAGAAGCCCTTCGACCGTGTCCCTCAGGGAGTCCTGTGGGGGGTACTTCGGGAGTATAGGGTACTAAACCCCGATTCGGGCTGTACGACCACTGTCAGAGTTAGGTCTCCATTGCCGGCAGTCAGTCGGGCTTCTTTCCAGTGAGGGTTGGACAAGGAGGCTTTATGGTTAGGTTAGTATTCTAGTTAGTTGGTATTCTAATCAGTCAGGTCAAATCAACATGACAGAAATAATGGGTGCTAACTTACTGTAATTAAATTGCTTTATTTTTAATTAAATTACTTCCTCCACACCGAAACTTTACAGCATTATTCGACAGAAGAGCGGCATGTTTACATCCAACCATTCGTGCAAGCAGTAGCTTGCTAGGGTACATAACGTGATCTCCAATTCTCACTGGAGCGGTTCACAGCAAAGTGTGAAGCGGCTGGGAAGAAAATAGGCACTTCCAAATCTGAGACCATGGTCCTCAGTCAGGAAAAGGGTGCTATCCCCTCCCCAAGTCAGGGATGTGATCCTGTCTCAAGTGGACGAGTTCAGGTATCTTGGGGTCTTGTTCACGAGTGAGAGAAGAATGGAACGGGAGATCGACAGGCGGATCGGTGCAGCGTGTGCAGTAATGCGGACTTCGTATCGGTCCGTTGTGGTGAAGGAGCAAAGCCGAAAGGTGAAGTGCTCAATTTACCGATCGATCTACCCACACCTACAGTCACGAGCTGTGGGTCGTGACTGAACGAACAAGATCTCGCATACAAGCGGCCGAAATGAGTTTCCTCTGCAGGGTGTCCGGGCTCTCCCTTAGAGATAGGGTGAGAAGCTCGGTCATCCGGGAGGGGCTCAGAGCCGAGTCGCTGCTCCTCCACATTCAGAGGAGCCAGATGAGGTGGCTCTGATTAGGATGCTTCCTGGACACCTCCCGGGTGAGGTGTTCCGGCCATGTCCCACCGGGAGGAGACCCCGGGGAGGACCCAGGACACGCTGGAGACTATGTCTCCAGGCTGGCTTGGGAACGCCTCAGGATCCCTCCAGGGAAAAACTGGATGAAGTGGCTGTGGAGAGGGAAGAAGGAAGTCACTGCCCCCGCGACCCAACCTCAGATAAGCGGAGAAAATGGATGGATGGATGCCATTTCAAATGTTTATTCGAAAAATAAGAAAAATAGAACTAGCCTATCTACCCTTTAGAAAGGAAAAAGGGGAAAAACACTGTTACTGAGCTAGCCAAATACAGTACTTCATTAATTGGTTACATCCAAATATTGAACAACAATCTTGGCTGGAAGTAGTACAGATAGACTGCAATAGCATCAAACTTTTCTACGAAACGTAATAACCAAATGGATAACCAAAACAAAACTGGTCACCTTTCTTTAAAATGGTGGACCTTGAAGCTTGATTCTTGTCTGCCTGGGAAAGAATGTCATACAGAAATTTAATGTAACTTAATGTGTAATGTAAATGTATTGTAATGTTACCAAATCATATCTTCTCATCTTAGATTCCTGTACATGCCGTAGGGTCACTTGCAGGTACTTAAATCCTGTCCTTCTGGTGCCGGTGCAGGCTTCTGGGGATGCTGCGCCTGTTTCCCCCTCCTTCTCTTGAGTGGGGTTTTGTTTGTGTTGCCCTCTTGGGGGAGGGTACCGGGGCTGCTTTCAGTCCCTGGGTGCCGGGGAAGTGCCTGCTTTCCCTCATCCTGGTCTCCGGGTGGGGGCTGCGCTGCTGCACCCTGGGCCCGTGTCCTCCTCTTACCTCTCCCCGGGGCGCTCCGCCGTGGTCGTCGCCACACTCTCGCTTGGGCTGTGTGGGTTCCCCGACAAACTTCGGAGCCTATGGTAAGGTGTCAGCTGTGGGGTGGGGGAGGGGCCTGCCCCACTTTTCTCTGGGGTCTTTCAGCTAGTCGGGCCCACAGGAGTCTAGGCTCTTACTTCACACACCCTGCACATTGGAGCTCCACCTTCCTCTCCCCCTCTCCTAGCGCCATCGCCAGTCATTGCTCGCGGCAGGTGCTTGACATGGGCTCGATCTTGGCGGGCTGTAACCTTTCCAGGTGGCAGCTGGCTCCTGTGTTGGGCCCTGTTGGTGGTCGGGGCCCCTGTGCCCTCTGGGGGTGGCAGCGGTGGGTGGGGGGAATGTGTGTGTGTGGGGGAGGGGTTGGTGGGTCTGGTATCCTTGCCCCTCCATTTGGGGCTGGTTAGGGCGCTTCGTTTGGGCTGGGGGACGGCCCTGGGTGGCGTCCCCAGGGCTGGGTCCTTTAGGAGATGAGCTCACTGGCTCTGCCCCCCCAATTGCTCAATCTGTCGGCACAGCAACTCCGTACACCACTTGCATGTGATATGGTGTTCGTTCACGAGTAAGTTCCAGAGACACGCTATCCATCCATCCATCCATTTTCCTCCGCTTATCCGAGGTCGGGTCGCGGGGACAGTAGCTTTAGCAGGGAGGCCCAGACTTCCCTTTCCCCAGCCACTTCATCCATCTCTTCCGAGGGGATCCCGAGGCGTTCCCAGGCCAGCCGAGAGACGTAGTCTCTCCAGTGTGTCCTGGGTCGTTCCCGGGGTCTCCTCTCGGTGAGACATGTCCAGAACACCTCACCGAGGAGGCTTCGAGGAGGCATCCTAATAGATGCCCGAGCCACCTCATCTGGCTCCTCTCAATGTGGAGGAGCAGCGACTCGGCTCTGAGCCCCTCCCGGATGACCGAGCTTCTCACCCTATCTCTAAGGGAGAGCCCGGACACCCTGCGGAGGAAACTCATTTCGGCCGCTTGTATGTGGGATCTTGTTCTTTTGGTCACGACACACAACTCGTGACCATAGGTGAGGATAGGAATGTAGATCGACCGGTAAATTGAGAGCTTCGCCTTTCGGCTGTCCTGCCCTGCCTTTTTCTGTCCTCTCTCATCTTGTCCTATTGGTTAGTTGTTGATGTCCTCACCGGGTGTGTCGCTTCCACAAATACAGCGGCTGAAATATTTATTTAACACGTCACCATTTTTCTCACGAAATATATTCCCAAAGGTGCTATTGACATGAAATTTTCAGCAGATGTTGGGAACAACCGAAGTAATCCATACATACAAGGAAAGTAGAACAAATAAGATTAGAAATGAAGTTAAATTAAGTCAAATTAATATATTTAGTGAGAAGAATGGTGACGTGAAATACTTATTTCAGCCGCTGTAAGAACACGATTTGACTTTGTAACATTACTTGTAGTCAAATATTGAGACTGTCCAACTGTTGTTCTGCTGTGGTTCGCACCCCTATTCCCCTCGTCCATTCTGTCCCTCGGTCTATCCATTAAAACCCTTTTCTGTCCGGCTGCGGTTCCAATAAACATCAGAATGATATAAAAAAAATAATAATAATAACTAAAGGAAATATTTCAAACTCCCCTACTGCACAGCAAAACTGGTCCAGCACAAAAGGCATACAGATACACCATTCTGCATGGCCATGCAACTGAACAGGACAAGTTTAAAAAATAATAATTAAAAAAAAAACAAAAAACAAAGACAACTGCTCTCGGCGACGCTAAATTATGTGAAAGAAGTGCATAAGAGGTGCGCTATATATGCAGATCAATTGTCCTATGCAGTTTAGTTTTAGAGAAATGTTCTTACCTTAGTATGGTGAGAGAATGTTCAATTGAATCAGTTAGTTTTTCTATTGATGGACTGTGGATGTACATTTCACAGAAGGTTGGGTGAAACCCCAGAATCTCCACCTCACAGCCTGCAGACACACAGGACACGTGAGATGCCATTGATGTTAACCGACAGCATTTATTGGTACTAACATTGCAGATGGTACTGCCCTCCGGGTCCATACTGTGAATTTGTATCTTAATTCGGAATCAAATTTCAAGAAAGAAATGATTACAGATGAAACATTTCTAAGAAAGATATGATTGCAGATAAACAGTGTGACTAACAATAATGGCGTGACCTTGTTGCACATTTAATTTGGCTCAAGTTGTTGATTAATACACTTGCATAATTGCACCTTGTTAAGACATAAGGCATTGATATTATCCATCCATCCGTTTTCTGTACTGCTAGTCACATTCACACCTATGGACAATTTGGAGCTCTGCAAGTGGAAGTCCCAGTATTTAGCTCGGCGCCCACACCATGAAGACCCCAGATCGTTTCTTTGTCTGGCGGTTGGTGTACTCCATCCTGTGATATTTTTGTACTATTCCTTGTTGGATATGTTTGTTTTTTGTTTGCACCATAGTTTTGTTTGTATTTTACATCTTTTTGGATATTCCCCTATTTGTTACACAGTGCTTTTTGTTCCTGTTACGGTGAACTCTCAGTTATTGCTGGTGGGGATATGTTCCAAACCCAACTGCGACAGGTTACAATCTGTGATATAGGGAGACCATATACAACCCCAATTCCAATGAAGTTGGGACGTTGTGTTAAACATAAATAAGAACAGAATACAATGATTTGCAAATCATGTTCAACCTATATTTAATTGAATACACTACAAAGATAATATATTTAATGTTCAAATTGATCAACTTTATAGTTTTTAGCAATTACTGAGCAATTCAGGGAAGCTCATTTTATACCCAATCATGGCACCAACATGTTCCCAATTAGCCTGTTCACCTTTGGGTTCCAAACAGGTGTTTGATGAGCATTCCTCAACTTGTCTTTTTTGCCCCGTGTCCCAGCTATTTTTTGGAACATCTTGCAGCCATAAAATTCTAAGTTAATGATTATTTGCCAAAAACAATAAAGTTTATCAGTTTGAACGTTAAATAGCTCGTCTTTGTAAGGTATTCAATTAAATATAGATTGAACATGATTTGCAAATCATTGTATTCTGTTTTTAATGTTTATGTTTAACACAACGTCCCAACTTCACTGAAATTGGGGTTGTACTCACTCTCTCTCCTCTGGACGTGTCCAAACTATCAGTCTGCTCTCTCTAACTTTGTCTCCAAAACATCTAACCTTGGCTGTCCCTCTGATGAGCTCATTTCTAATCCTATCCAACCTCCTCACTCCGAGAGAGAACTTCAACATCTTCATTTCCGCCACATCCTGCTCTGCTTCCTGTTGTCACTTCAGTGCCAATGTCTCTAATCCGTACATCATGGCAGGCCTCACTACTGTTTTATAAACTTATAAGACAGTGGTGCCTTTCATCCTAGCAGAGACTCTTCTGTCACATAACACACCTGACACCTTCCTCCACCTTTTGCTTGGACCCGTTTCTTCACTTCCTTACCACACTCACAATTCCTCTGGACTGTTGACCCCAAGTATTTAAAGTCCTCCACCCTCACTATCTCTTCTCCCTTAGCCTCTCTTCCCCCTCCACCCCTCTCATTCATGCACATATATTCTGTCTTACTTCGGCTAATCTTCATTCCTCTGCTTTCCAGTGCATGCCTCCATCTTTCTAACTGTTCCTCCACCTGCTCCCTGCTTTCACTGCAGATCACAATGTCATCTGCAAACATCATGGTCCACGGGGATTCCAGTCTAACCTCCTCTGTCAGCCTATCCATCACCACTGCAAACAGGAAGGGGCTCAGGGCTGCTCCCTGATGTAGTCCCACCTCCACCTTAAACTCCTCTGTCACACCCACAGCACACCTCACCACTGTTTTATTGCCCTCATCAGATGCATAATACATGTCCTGTATTATTCTAACATCTCTGCCACTCAAGACTTCCGCATGCAGTACCACAGTTCCTCTCTGGGTACCCTGTCATAGGCTTTCGCTCGATCCACAAAGACACAATATAGCTCCTTCTGAGCTTCTCTGTACTTTTCCAACAACATCCTCAAGGCAAAGAATGTATCTGGGGTACACCTTCTCGGGATGAAACCATACTGTTCCTCACAAATACTCACTTCTGTCCTGAGTGTAGCCTCCACTACGCTTTCCCACAACTTCATTGTGTGGCTCATCAACTTTATTCCTCTATAGTTCCCACAGCTCTGCACATCACCCTTGTTCTTAAAAATGGGCACCAGTACACTTTTCCTCCATTCCTCAGGAATCTTCTCACCCGCTAGAATTCTGTTGAACAAGCTGGTCAAAAACTCCACACTCACATCTCCTAGATGCTTCCAGACCTCCACAGGAATGTAATCAGGACCAACTGCCTTTCCATTTCTCAACCTCTTTCATGCCTTTCTAACTTCCCCCTTACTAATCATTGCCACTCTCTGGTCCACCACATTTGCCTCTACTTTTCTTTCGCTCTCATTTTCCTCATTCTTCAACTCCTCAAAGTATTCTTTCCATCTGTCCAGCACACTACTGGCACCAGTCAACAAATTTCCATCTCTATCCTTAATCACCCTAACCTGACGCACATCCTTCCCATCTCTATCGCTCTGTCTGGCCAACCTGTAGAGATCATTTTCTCCTTCTTCGGTGTCCAACCTGGCATACATGTAATCATATGCCTCTTGTTTGGCCTTTGCCACCTCTACCTGTGCCCTACGACAAATCTCAATGTATTCTCCTCGCCTTGGTCCTCTCAGTGTCCCACTTCTTCTTAGCTAACCTCTTTCCTTGTATGATTTCAAGTCTCCTTCTCTCCTTTCCTGCCAGAAGATACACCAAGTTCTCTCCTGCCTGTCTCTCTGATCACCTTGGCTGTAGTGGTCCAGTCTTTTGGAAGCTCCACCTGTCCACCAAGAGCCTGTCTCACCTCTTCCCAAAAAGCCGCACAACACTCTTTCTTTCTCAGCTTCCACCACATGGTTCTCTGCTCTGCCTTTGTCTTCTTAATCTTCCTCCCCACCACCAGAGTCATCTTACACACCACCATCCTATGCTGTCTAGCCACACTCTCCCCTACCACTACCTTACAGTCGGTAACCTCCTTCAGATTACATTGTCTGCACAAAATGTAATCCACCTGCGTGCTTCTACCTCCGCTCTTGTAGGTCACCCTATGTTCTTGCCTCTTCTGGAAGAAAGTGTTCACTACAGCCATTTCCATCCTTTTTGCAAAGTCTACCACCATCTGTCCATCCAAGTTCCTTACCTGGATGCCGAATTTACCCATCACTTCTTCATCACCCCTATGTCCATTACAATCTGCACCAATCACGACTGTCTCTCTGTCTGGGATGCTCAGAACTACTTCGTCTACCTGTGGGGCAGAGCCGCTAATCACATTATACATAACACCCTCAATTTCAAGTTTCAGCCTCATCACTCAAGCTGATACTCTTTTCACCTCCAAGGCATTCTTAGCCAACTCTTCCTTTAAAATAACCCTTACTCCATTTCTCTTCCCATCTACACCATAGCAAAATAATTTCAACCCTGCCCCTAAACTTCTAGCCTTACTACCTTTCCCCCTGGTCTCCTGGACACACAATATATCATCCTTTCTCCTAATCATGTCAACTAACACCCGAGATTTTCCTGTCATAGTCCCAACATTCAATTCTAGGCTCTGTGGTTTCCTCTTCTCTTCTGCCTAAGAACCCGCTTTCCACCTCTCCTTCGTCTTCGACCCTTCAGTCTTCGGCTGAATTTCCACCCGCGCCCTGTAAATTAACGTTGCCGGTGGCGGACGTTGTTAACCCGGGCCACGACCGATCCGGTATGGGATTCTTTAGATACACGCTCATATTTGTTTGACGCAACCCTCTGCATTTATCTGGACTTGGGACCGGCCTACAGTTTGCACTGGCTTGTGCCCCCCATGGGGCTGCATTATTTTGCTCTTATTTTAATGTAATTAAATAAATTAATGAATTAATTAAATTAATTAATGAAATTGTGTGTAATCACCTGGCCAGTAGTACATGAAAACTTTCTTTCCAAGCTTCTGCAAAGTGACCCATAATGGCTCTGATCCATTCCACCAGAGAGGCGACGTGCTGTCAGGATTGGTCCCAATTAGAAACTCCTTCCCAGAGGATTCATCCCACATGTAGTTTCCAATCATTTGATGAACATCACAGTGCCGGCCTGTAAAAAATAAATTGTAATCATGATCCAACATCCATCCATTTTCTACAGCGTTTGTCCTTATTAGGGTCGCAGGTGAGCTGGAACCTATCCCACCTGACTCTGTCTGAGAAGTGGGGGAGACCCAGGACTGGTTGCTAGTCAATTGCAGGGCAGATAAAAGACAAAGTGCCATTCACATTTATATACATACATGCATTTAAATACAGTTTCCACTGCATCATGGGATTTTTGTTGACATCACACACTGTAAACAGTATATTTTTGTCAATGACTGTTTTTATTCAAATGTGGTGCTGAAGAGTCACAAGAAAGATGGGAGCCCTTTTGACTTGCTGAAGAAGTAGACCAAATTGAGTAAATACAAGGTATTTCACACTTGTACCTAATGCAGTTGATAAGTCACCAGGTAATGCTTTTCTTAGCTTCACTTGGCATATAGCTGAACTGACCAGGATGTCACTCTATCGCACACAACCCACAGTCAGAATTTTATGAAAATGAAGTGCAACATAAATGTAAGGTGAGTGTGAAATGAGGAACACATTCAACAAACGTCAATCCTTGTCATGTGTGTGTGTTCCGGGTTTTGTCTTCCTCCCTGTTTCACACACACCTGCTCCTGTGAGCATCTTCACCACCTGTGCCTCGTTCACCCTAATTACCTATTGTATTTAACCTCGTGTCTCATTCCCTCTCGTTGCCAGTTCGTTGTACCTTGTCGTCGCGTTCCAGCATTCCTTGTTTCCACGTCACAGACTCACAGTAAGACTTGACCCTGTTCCAATTATCAACCTTGCCTCTTTGCCTCATGTTTTTGGATACTGTTGCCTTTCTTGGATTGCCTGCCTGTGTACCGACCTATCCCCGTCTATTAAACCTCTCTTTTTGGAAACTGTCCATTTGTTTTGGAGTCGTGCATTTTTGGGTCCTATCCTCTGTTCCGTTCATGACAGAACGAACTGGCCATAACATGGACCCAGCAGACTCAGACCCGGTGCGCAAAGCCCTTCAAGCGCAGGGTCAACGCCTCTCGAAGCAAGATGAGCAGCTTGCTGCCCTCCACCTTCATCTAGAGGGACTGTCAAGGCATCAGGACAATATGATGAGACAGGTGGCCTCGCAGTTTGAACTTCTTATGAAAATTATTCAAGAGAAGGAACCAGTTGGCACCACAACCAATACCGCCACGGTATTTCCATGTGAAGCAGTCACCATGCAGCCACTTGCCACCTCCGCTGCTGTCTGCCCACAGCTCTCTCGACCGGAGAGGTTCTCTGGAAATTCTGGGAACATTAAGCCGTTCATCACGCAGTGCGAACTCCACGTTGAGCTGCAGGCAGCTGCCTTCCCCACCGAGCGGGCAAAAATCGCTTTCGTCATTTCCCACCTGACTGGTCGTGCGGAGGCGTGGGCTACTGCTGAATGGAGCCTCTATTCCGCCACGTGTCATTCATGGGCTTTTTTCGTAAAGACTATGGAGCAAATTTTTACATTTTCCACTCCAGATCGTGAGGCAGCTCGCTCCCTTGTCACCTTACAACAAGGCAAGCGCAGGGTGTCAGATTACGCGATTGAGTTTCGCATTCTAGCAGCTGAGAGTCATTGGAATAATCGGGCGCTACTCGATGCCTTTTTTCAAGGACTATCCCCCGCAGTCAAGGATGATTTAGTCCCGCGAGACCTGCCGACCGACTTGGACACTTATCGCTCTCGCCGTAAAAATCGACAAGAGGCTTTTGGATCGCGAGCTGATGGAGATCGGCGGAGGGCTGCGTCACCGCGCACTTGGAGGACGAGCCTCGGTGACCAGCCAAACCAAGGGAGATCCCCTGGTTCCGGTCTCAATCCACTGGCTAGCGTCCCCACGGATGAACCCATGCAACTGGGCAGGTTCAGTCTCTCCCCTGAGGAACGTCAACGCCGGCTGAGGGAAGGGCGGTGCTTCTACTGCGGTCAGTTGGGTCATTCCGTGAGCAACTGTCACGTCAAAGTTGCCGGTAGCAAGGGCACGGGAGAGGTGAGTTTGAATTTCATTAAGGAAGAGCCTACACGGGTTCTTCCTAAAGTGACACTATGCTCTCCTGATCAAGAAATTCATACACCTGTATGAATTGACTCTGGTTCTGACGCAAACTTACTCAACTCCATCCTCGTTAGACATATGGACCTTAGAACCTTTGAAATAAAACGCCACCGCAACACCTATGCTGCAGACGGCAGTTTTATGGGCAAGATCACTCACCGCACCCAAACACTCACATTGACATTTCCTGATTCTCACTCGGAACGCATTAGTTTTCATGTTTTGACGCCATGAATCATGACCTTATCTTAGGGAACCCATGGTTGAAATTACATAACCCCCACATTGACTGGTCCTCTGGGCAGGATATGTCATGGGGCAGCAATTGCGCCCGGAACTGTTTCAAGCCGCCATGTGATGTTCAGGGCTATGTTTCTAAGGACAATCCACAGACCCCATCTGGGGATCCTGATTTATCTCAAGTGCCCACCTCTTACCAGGATATTAAAGACGTTTTTTCCAAGTCCAAGGCCAAATCCCTTCCACCCCACAGACCTTATGACTGTGCTGTTGACTTGCTGCCTGGAACCACACCCCCACGAGGGAGGTTGTTCTCTCTTTCAGGGCCGGAACACAAGCCCATGAAGGAGTACGTGGAAGAATCAATGGCAGCCGGGATCATTCGCCCATCTTCATCCCCTGCGGGAGGAGGATTTTTCTTTGTGGACAAGAAAGACAAGACCCTGCGACCCGCTATCGATTACCGGGGTCTCAACGAGATCACGGTAAAAAACAGGTACCCTCTTCCTCTCATCTCCACCGCCTTTGAGTTCCTGGAGGGAGCAAAGATTTTCACCAAACTGGACTTAAGAAATGCATATCATCTAGTCAGGATAAGGGAGGGGGATGAATGGAAAACAGCATTCAACACACCAACGGGACATTATGAATATTTGCTCCAGCTGTTTTCCAAAACCTTGTCAATGATGTCCTGCGTGACATGTTGAATGTTTATGTTTTTGTTTATTTGGATGACATTTTGATATTCTCCCCAGATGAGGAGACTCACATTATTCATGTACGCTCTGTTTTGCAGCAGTTACTGCAGAATCAACTATATGTCAAGGCTGAGAAATGTGAGTTCCACAAGGCGTCCGTTTCTTTTCTGGGTTTCGTCCTGGCTCAAGGTGAAGTCAAAATGGACCCTTGCAAAGTCGATGCAGTTATTAATTGGCCTACTCCCACGTCACGCAAAGATGTACAAAGGTTCTTAGGGTTCGCAAACTTCTACAGAAAATTCATCAGAAATTTCAGTTCTATAGCCTCTCCTTTGCATGATCTTACCTCGCCACACAAACCTTTTGTATGGAACCCGCTTTGTCAGGCAGCTTTTCAAAAACTTAAGTCGAGCTTTACCTCCGCTCCCATCCTTACTTTGCCAGATCTCAAACAGCAGTTTGTGGTAGAAGTCGATGCGTCTGATGCCGGAATAGGAGCACTGCTCTCCCAGAAATCTCTCAAGGATGATAAATTACATCCTTGTGCTTTTCTCTCCAAAAAACTGACCCCAGCTGAGAAAAATTATGAAATTGGTGACCGTGAACTGCTGGCAGTCAAGGTGGCTTTGATGGAGTGGAGGCACTGGCTAGAGGGGGCACAGACTCCGTTTTTAGTATGGACAGGTCACAAGAACCTTGAGTATATTAAAACTGCTAAAAGAGTAAATGCGAGGCAGGCTAGATGGGCTCTGTTCTTCACTAGATTTAATTTCACGTTATCCTACCGACCTGGTTCTAAAAATGGTAAGCCAGATGCTTTGTCACGTATTTTCTCCGAAGAGAATTCTTTGTCCGACCCCAAGACTATTTTGCCCAAGTCATGTTTCATTTCCGCTTTTGTTTGGGACATTGAAACTGCGGTTAAAGGGGCTCTGAAAAACACTCCTAGCTCTGAAGATTTGCCCTGAAAACAGGCTTTATGTGGTTCCGACCTTAAGGGGAAGAGTCATCCACTGGGCTCACACGAACCGAACTGTATGTCACCCAGGCATTGCCAAGACGCAATCAGTGGTTGAACAGCGCTTTTGGTGGCCTAATGTTAGGAGGGATGTTATCGATTACGTCAATGCTTTCCGGGTATGTGCAGCTAACAAGCCCTCTCATCAACGTCCTTCTGGGGAGTTGCGACCCCTGCCAATACCACAAAATCCTTGGTCAGACATTTCCGTAGACTTTGTGACAGGATTACCGGCCTCTAAAGGCAATACCACCATTCTTACAGTTGTTGACAGGTTCTCTAAAATGACACACTTCATTGCACTTCCAAAACTCCCCTCAGCTAAAGACACTGCCGAGCTGATGATTAATCAGGTTTTCAAGTTCCACAAGAATGTGGTGTCTGATAGGGGTCCCCAATTCATTTCGCAATTTTGGAAGGAGTTTTGCAATCTCATAGGCGCTACAGTCAGTCTGTCATCTGGGTTTCATCCTGAGACCAACGGCCAAACCGAGAGGCTGAACCAGGACCTGGAGACTGGGGTCCGATGTCTCGCTTCACAGGAGCCGCGATCCTGGTCTCAGAAACTGGTTTGGGTCGAATTCTCCCACAATTCCCTCCCCTCTGCATCCACTGGTCTATCGCCTTTTCACGTTGTGCATGGTTACCAACCATCTCTGTTTCCTGCCATAGCCCCAGAGTCCACAGTTCCAGTGGCATTAACCTTAGTGAGACGCTGCAGGAGGACCTGGGAGCAAGCCCGCCAGATGCTGCTGCGCCAGGCACGGTCCTACAAAGCCGCTGCTGACGGTCGGAGGACACCGGCCCCGAACTACAAAGTGGATCAGCGAGTTTGGCTCTCGACCAAACATATTCCACTCCGAGTGGAGTCCAAGAAGCTCGATCCCAGGTTCGTTGGGCCCTTCCCCATCACAAAGATCATCAATCCTGTCACCGTGAAGCTGAGGCTCCCAAGGTCGATGCGGGTCCACCCTGCTTTTCACGTCAGCCTACTCAAGCCAGCCCGGGAGTCCCCTCTGGTCGCACCTTCCAGGCCCCCTCTACCCCCCCGGTTTGTGGATGGGGGCCCTGTCTTCTCTGTGAAGCGGCTGTTGTCGTCTCGTCGGAGGGGGAGGGGGTTTCAATATCTGGTGGACTGGGAGGGCTATGGGCCTGAGGAACGTTCATGGGTACCGTCTGCGTTTATCATGGATGATTCGCTCATTCGGGACTTCCACGTTGCGCATCCAGGGGCCCCAGGGCCGTCTGGGGCCAGCCGTTAAGGGGGGAGTACTGTCATGTGTGTGTGTTCCGGGTTTTGTCTTCCCCCCTGTTTCACACACACCTGCTCCTGTGAGCATCTTCACCACCTGTGCCTCGTTCACCCTAATTACCTATTGTATTTAACCTTGTGTCTCATTCCCTCTTGTTGCCAGTTCGTTGTACAATGTCGTCGCGTTCCAGCATTCCTTGTTTCCACGTCACAGACTCACAGTAAGACTTGACCCTGTTCCGATTATCGACCTTGCCTCTTTGCCTCATGTTTTTGGATACTGTTGCCTTTCTTGGATTGCCTGTCTGTGTACCAACCTATGCCCGTCTATTAAACCTCTCTTTTTGGAAACTGTCCATTTGTTTTGGAGTCGTGCATTTTTGGGTCCTATCCTCTGTTCCGTTCATAACAATCCTGATTGTTCATGAACATTAAGGATTAAAGTATTTATTATGTTCAACATTTCATGGTGCAAAACATGCTGGGAGCCGTGCGGCTTCCACTACAAAATACTCTCTGTGTGACGTCAACCAAAATCCCATGATGCAGTGGAAACTGTAGTTAATTAATGTATAATCACTTCAAAGGTATGTGGTAAATCACCGTAGAATTTACTGGAATGTCCGACAGTGAATTATATTTTTATATGTATATATACTGTATCATATATGAGAAAGAAAAAAAAAACAGCCCAGTGACCTCAACAATCTTTCAGGATTTTTAGGAGGTCAGAAGCCCTGTACCCCACTGAAATAGACCTGTCCCTGCACCGAGCAGCAGCAGAATCACATCTCCACATTCAGAATCAAAACAAGCGTAATCTGTACTAGGCTGACTTTCACATGGAGCAGAAAGTAGAGCAAACTATCACGATTCACACTATTTTCTGCCTTGACTGAATTATCTTTATTCATCGCGGCATTATGAATAGAAATTGTGTCAACATTTTTAGTTTTCTTTTGCAAATATAGGAAAGCTCTATACAAAACCAACGTACGATGATGATGATAATTGTTCTAACAAAGCACCACAGTATGCAGAGGTGTGTCTTTCTGAGTGATGTGTGATTGGTGAAAAACAAAGAAGTGAGAGATGAGATACCATTATCTACTCTTCTCCTGCCTTCCCACCGAGCGTAGAAAGTAAGTACTGCAAAACAGGCAAACGACACGGGCCGATTCAATTGTTAATTCTGGTATATACAGCGGGCCAGGGACGTGTGGTCGGGGGAAGGCAGTCTCACTGCATGCGAAGAGTAAAAAAACAAATAAATAAAAATTATGTAACAATTATTTTCCATTTTAGTTCAACCTGTTTTAAACCTTATGTCACTGCCGCAACCTGCTAAAAATGGACAGCGGGGTGCAAATGGCCCCTGGACCGTATTTTGGATACCACAGGGTTCGACATCCAGCCTTTTCCAGTGGTGGAAAAAACAAAGTGAGCATACTGCAAAACATATATACATGGGATAGCAGTCAGACAGTTGCTGTTTTATATGCGATAGTGGGTAAATCTTTAATATCTTCTTATCTTGTTTTTAAAGCACAGTGTGTTGTAAGACGCCACATCACCGCCTGGCTCAATAGAATCAAGCATTTCTGTTTCAGTGTTGCTATTTCACTGATGCTTTTTTTTTGTATTTAAAGATAAACTTGCATATTTATCAAGTGACCGTGCTACCGGTCGCATTTTTGGTTCCACATGCTTGTGGCATACGCCAGCCATTATGCTGTACTGCGACAAGTGTCATGGCATGCACTTTTGGGCCATTTTAGGACCAAATTTTCAGCGCATTCCTAGATATTTGTAGTGGCCGATTGGGCCAGCATCTGTAAGGTAGTTAGCTACAGTTAATGTCGGACCCTGGCACCTCTGCCCGAGACTGATACCTGTTAAACACAGTACTGTTACATACAAACCCAATGCCAATGAAGTTGGGACGTTGCGTGAAACATAAATAAAAACAGAATACAATGATTTGAAAATCATGTTCAACCTATATTTAATTGAATACACTACAAAGACAAGATATTTAATGTTCAAACTGATAAACTATATTGTTTTTAGCTAATAATCATTAACTTAGAATTTTATGGCTGCAACATGTTCTAAAAAAGATGGGACTGGGTCATGTTTACCACTGTGTTACATCACCTTTTCTTTTAACAACATTCAATAAACGTTTGGGAACTGAGGACACTAATTGTTGAAACTTTGTAGGTGGAATTCTTTCCCATTCTTGCTTGATGTACAGCTTCAGCTGTTCAACAGTCCGGGGTCTCCGTTGTCGTATTTTACGCTCCATAATGCGCCACACATTTTCAATGGGAGACAGGTCTGGACTGCAGGCAGGCCAGTCTAGTACCCGCACTCTTTTAATAAGAAGCCACGCTGTTGTAACACGTGAAGAATGTGGTTTGTCTTGCTGAAATAAGCAGGGGCGTCCATGAAAAAGACATTGCTTGAATGGCAGCATATGTTTCTCCAAAACCTGTATGTACCTTTCAGCATTAATGGTGCCGTCACAGATGTGTAAGTTACCCATGACATTGGCACTAACACAGCTCCATACCATCACAGAGGTTGACTTTTGAACTTTGCGTCCATAACAGTCCGGATGGTTCTTTTCCTCTTTGGCCCGGAGGACACAACGTCCACAATTTCCAAAAACAATTTGAAATGTGGATTCGTCGGACCACAGGACACTTTTCATCAGTCCATCTTAGATGATCTCGGGCCCAGAGCAGCCAGTGGCGTTTCTGGGTGTTGTTGATAAATGGCTTTTGCTTTGCATAGTAGAGTTTTAAGTTGCACTTACAGATGTAGCGCCTAACTGTATTTATTGACATTGGTTTTCTGAAGTGTTCCTGAGCTCATGTGGTGATATCCTTTACACATTGATGTCGGTTTTTGATGCAGTGCCGCCTGAGGGACTCCTGTATTTTTAATTGAGGGATTTCATCATCTAGACCTGACCTGTCTCCCATTGAAAATGTGTGGCGCATTATGACGCGTAAAATACGACAACGGAGACCCCGGACTGTTAAACAGCTGAAGCTGTACATCAAGCAAGAATGGGAAAAAAGTTCACCTATAAAGCTTCAACACTTAGTGTCCTCAGTTCCCAAACGTTTATTGAATGTTGTTAAAAGAAAAGATGATGTAACACAGTGGTAAACATGACCCTGTCCCAGCTTTTTTAGAACGTGTTGCAGCCATAAAATTCTAAGTTAATGATTATTAGCTAAAAACAATAAAGTTTATCAGTTTGAACATTAAATATCTTGTCTTTGTAGTGTATTCGATTAAATATAGGTTAAATATGATTTGCAAATCATTGTATTATGTTTTTATTTATGTTTAACACAACACCCCAACTTCATTGGAATTGGAGTTGTACATTATCCATCCATCCCATCCATTTTCTGAGCCGCTTCTCCTCACTAGGGTCGCGGGCGTGCTGGAGCCCATCCCAGCTATCATCGGGCAGGAGGCGGGGTACACCCTGAACTGGTTGCCAGCCAATCGTAGGGCACATACAAACAAACAACCATTCGCACTCACATTCACACCTACGGGCAATTTAGAGTCTTCAATTCATGCATGTTTTTGGGATGTGGGAGAAAACCCACCCAGGCACGGGGAGAACATGCAAACTCCACACAGGCGGGGCCGGGGATTGAACCCCGCTCCTCAGAACCGTGAGGCTGACGCTCTAACCAGTCGGCCACCGTGCCGCCGGTTGTACATTAATGAGGAAAAAATGTACTTGAATGATTTTAGCATATTGCTGCAATACAACAAAGAGTGAAAATTTTAAGGGAGTCTGACTACTTTCCGTACCCACTGTATGTCGTAAATGATCTAAAGCAGGGGTGTCAAACTCTTTGTCTCGGGCCGCATTGTAGTTATGGTTTACCTCAGAGGGCCGTTAGAACAGTGAAACCAGATAAATGTTTAATCATCGCCAAAACATATTATTACCATTACACAAAAAAATGTGGGATAACTAGTTTTGAAATAGCATACAATCTGTGACGCCTGTTCCATTGTTGATCTGCTGATGTATGTTTTTTCAAACAATCAACTGACTGAACTCACACACAGGCACATATAGAGAAGCAGTGTCTCTTAGCATCTTTTGAGTTACTGAAAATTTCAATTTGAATGCAGTTTCCAAAAAATGAAGCTACTCCAAAAAGGATGTTGGGTTATTGGCGACTTTAAATAGACAGTAAGTGTGACTGTTAAAGGTTGTATCTACAACCCCAATTCCAATGAAGTTGGGATGTTGTGTTAAACATAAATAAAAACAGAATACAATGATTTGCAAATCATGTTCAACCTATATTTAATTGAATACACTACAAAGACAATATATTTGAAAAAACATACATCAGCAGCAGCAACAATGGAACGGGCTTCACAGCTTGTATGCTATTGGCCTGGATAGATTGTTGTTTTAGAGCTCACTAACGTGGGGAATTGCCACACGTACAAAGTTTAAACTGAGGCGGGGCTCCTGTATTTTGGCCACCTCGTCATTTACAGAAGCCATCCATCCATCCATTTTCTATACTACCGCTTCCCTTCACCAGGGTCGCAAGCGAGCTGGAGCAGACCCCAGCTGACTTTGGGTGAGAGGTGGGGTACACCCTTGAACTGGTCGTCAGTCAACCGGAGAGTTTACATAAGCTTTGAGTCTATTTCAACAGACTGACTTGCATTCATTCACTTTAGCCTTAGCTCAAACCAAGCCAACAACTTAGAGCATTACTGATGAGCCCTGATTCATAGAATTTTTTTTTTTATTCTAGAACATAGCAGAAATGTGCAGCCAAGTATCTGGCCGGAATGTATTGTTTTCAGCATTGTGGTTACAGGCACTGACAGCATGTTCAGTAATAACTGCCTAATCAGCATTCTGCATGATCGCTCACAAGAAGGAGAGGCTTATCTAACAATTATTGTCATTCCTTGTCAGAGTCTATCTGAACAAATACAAGCTGCTTTTCAAAGCAGAGCTCCCCTTTGGTGTTAATCAGAAAGTACTTTGGATAAACAAAATGTTTCCTATTGTCTTTCTGTCCCAAGGGAAAACCCCATTTTAAGTTTGGATGGATGTTCTTTAAGGCAGCAATTCTAAAACAACAAATGCCATTCGGGACAAATGATCTTAAAAGGCCTACTTTTTATTTCTTCCCTCTGAATCAAACATTAATTAGAATGATGACTGGCATTAATGTAACAGCAACTTTTGAGTTTTTGTATTCAGTGACCGAGGAAAATTTTCCACTTTGCATCAGTCCATCTTAGATGACCTCGGGCCCAGAGAAGCCGGCAGCGTTTCTGGGTATTGTTGATAAATGGCTTTTGCTTTGCATATAGAGTTTCAAGTTGCATTTACGGATGTAGCGCCGAACTGTATTTACTGACATTGGTTTTCTTAAGTGTTCCTGAGCTCATGTAGTGATATCCTTTCCACATTGATGTCGGTTTATGATGCAGTGCCACCTGAGGGATCGAAGGTCACGGGCATTCAATGTTGGTTTTCAGCCTTGCCGCTTGCATGCAATGATTTCTCCAGATTCTATGAAACTTTTGATATTATTATGGACCGTAGATGATGAAATCCCTAAATTAACAATACAGGAGCCCCCCCCTCCCACCTCAGTTTAAACTTTGTATGTGTGGCAGTTCCCCACGTTAGTGAGCTCTAAAACAACAATCTATCCAGGCCAATAGCATACAACCTGTGAAGCCTGTTCAATTGTTGATCTGCTGATGTATGTTTTTTCAAACAATCAACTGACTGAACTCACACACAGGCACATATAGAGAAGCAGTGTCTCTTACCGTCTTTGGACTTACTGAAAATTGACATTTGAATACAATGATTTGCATATCATGTTCAACTTATATTTAATTGAATACACAACAAAGACAAGATATTTAATGTTCAACCTGATAAACTTTATTGTTTTTAGCAAATAATCATTAACTTAGAATTTGATGGCTGCGACACGTTCCAAAAAACCTGGGACAGGTGGCAAAGAAGACGGATGAATTACCTGTCATGAGTGAGTAGTAGTTGGGATACGATAAACTGGGGAAGTCCGGCGTCATGTAGTCCACTTTCACTCCTCTGGAAACAAGCTCCTTGAAGCCGGGCAGTGAGTTCAGGTCGTCCGTGTAGTCATAGCGAAAACCGTCGATCAGAAAGACGAGTAACGGATGGACCGCGAGACACAGCCGCCCCGCAGCCACCAGCAGGAGCCACAGAGACACCGGGACGCAAGGGGAGGAGGCCATGAGTGCTCGGCGACACCGGTGTCCCGCTCAAGTGTGGCCAGCAGCGAGCAGTCGACGTCTGTCCGGGCGCATGACGGCGACCGGAAGTCACGTGGACAACATATGGCGCAAAAAAAATCAAAGGTCAAAATATCTGGAAACTGATACAACTCGCTGTGTTGTATTGAAATGTATGGAAATTGCCATGTTGTCTCAAAAGTACTCTTTGTCAATTGACATTTGCCGTACTCGAGCGGCTCCAACTACCGGAGACAAATTCCTTGTGTGTTTTTGACACACTTGGCAAATAAAAGATGATTCTGATTCTGATTTAATGTCATTTACTCCTCATACAACAGTCATGGTTTCATGAAATACAAACAGCCACACACCAACTGGCCCAACATATAACTATTGCTACGTTCACACCGCAGCGCATGATTCCCACCTCGGATTTTATGTAGTAGTTCACATTACAAAAAGAAAGTCGACTTCTCGTGTGGATGGATGGAGTCAGTGACGTCACACACATGCGCGCAAACACGGACACGTCGTTGCGTTGCGCATGTGCACAAACACGAGGAGGCGTGTCAATATGGCTGAATATGGATCACATTTCTCCTAAAAAAAAAAAAAGAATTTTTTTTGGGGTTAGGTTTAGGCCTAGAGTTGGGGTTATGACGCTTTAGGATGGATTAAGGCTCGGATTAGGCTGGGTTTGAGTTAGTGGGATTCATAATTACATTCATAATGGATGTGTGCGTGGTCTCTTGAAGCATCACGGGACTCAACGTGACACGTGGCTGCGCTTCCTATGCATTTGAACAGGAAATATGAACAGTCTGCTATTTTAATGATGAAATCATTGAAATGATTGGATTGAAAAACAAAATCGATGTCAAGCACGGACCATAGAACTAAAATGGAACAATTTAATGTAATCATAAGGTTTTATTTACTATTCACATACAGTGGAAAGGAAAGACCACCAGGGACCAGTGAGGCTCTGCCTCACTTGCCTACCCTGACCGCACGTCACTGACTTAAATCACATACTTATTTTCCTGTGTGGAAGCAGTTGGTCATGTCCTACCAGGATACAGCAGCCAGTCATATTGCAGCGGGGTGTGTCCTACCTAGAACATGAGTGGTATTCATTATAAGGCCCCCTCGGTAGGGCTCTCGCCATGACGCATTTGTGGCAATGCTTGCAGAAATAAAGGCAAGAAAAGAACAAGATTTAGCTTTTATAACTACAACTATTTAGAAAAGGGCATTGCAAAGCATGCTGAGAAAAAAAACATGGCTTTCACCGTTGCTACATTGCATACATTATTTAAAATGATGACCAAATTAGTTATCTGACATCTCCATTTTGAAGTTGTGTCATCTTCCACAGAGCTTGAAAAAAGTAAATCTCCTATTTTGACAAAGTAGAGAGCAGAAAGTACAGATATCTCTTATTAAATGTAGGTGTTAAAAGTTCAGTCATCAGAAGAATAAATATTAAAATTAAGTACAGATACCTGACAATCGTTACTTAAGTGCATTAAGTATTTTTGCTGCATCTTAGGATGTGCTCAGTACAGTGATGCCTTGAGATACGAGTTTAATTCGTACCTTGACCACACTCGCAAACACTCGTAATGTACAGTATCTCAAATCATCTTTCCCCATTAAAATGAGCTCTGTGCTCCTCAGTAGAATCCACATCTATTGTTTAAAGGGTAACGACAACACCGTATATAGTAGATGGCTAACCCTAACCCTTGTTAGCCCGTCTGCCCATGGAGTTTTCCATTGTACAGCGGGTACGGAAAGTTTTTAGACCCACTTAAATTTTTCACTCTTTGTTATATTGCAGCCATTTGCTAAAATCATTTAAGTTCGTGTTTTTCCTTATTAATGTACACACAGCACCCCATATTGACAGAAAAAAAACTGAATTGTTGAAATTTTTGCAGATTTTAAAAAAAGAAAAACTGAAATATCACACAGCCATAAGTATTCAGATCCTTTCCTCAGTATTTCGTAGAAGCACCCTTTTGAGCTAATACAACCATGAGTCTTTTTGGGAATGATTCAACAAGTTTTTCACACCTGGGTTTGGGGATTGTCTGCCATTCCTCCTTGCAGATCCTCTCCAGTTCTGTCAGGTTGGATGTACAGCCATTTTCAGGTCTTTTCATCGATGCTCAATTGGGTTTAAGTCGGGGCTCTGGCTGGGCCATTCAAGAAAAGCCACGGTGTTGCTCTGAAGCCACTACTACGGTATTTTAGCTGCGTGCTTAGGGTCATTGTCTTTTTTGAAGGTGAACCTTAGGCCCACTCTGAGGTTCTGAGCACTCTGGAGAAGGTTTTCGTCCAGGATATCCCTGTACTTGGCTGCATTCATCTTTTCTTCAATTGCAACCAGTCTCCCTGTCCCTGCAGCTGAAAAACACCCCCACAGCATGATGCTTCCACCACCATGCTTCACTGTTGGGACTGTACTGGACAGGTGATGAGCAGCTCCTGGTTTTCTCCACACATGCCACTTAGAAATAAGGCCAACAATTTCTATCTTGGTCTCATCAGACCAGACAATCTTATTTCTAACCATCTTGGAGTCCTTCAGGTGTTTTTTAGCAAACTCCATGCAGACTTTCATGTGTCTTGCACTGAGAAGAGGGTTCCGTCGGGCCACTCTACAATAAAGCCCCGACTGGTGGAGGGCTGCAGTGATGGTTGACTTTGTAGAACTTTTGCCCATCTCCCGACTGCATCTCTGGAGCTCACCCACAGCCTCTTTGGGTTCTTCTTTAGCTCTCTCACCAAGGCTCTTCTCCCCCAATTGCTCAGTTTGGTCGGACGGCCAGCTCTTGGAAGGGTTCCGGTCGTCCCAAATGTCTTCCATTTAAGGATTATGGAGGCCACTGTGCTCTTAGGAACGTAAAGTGAAGCAGAAATATTTTTTTGTAAGCTTGGCCAGATCTGTGTCTTGCCACAATTCTGTTTCTGAGCTCTTCAGGCAGTTCCTTTGACCTCATGATTCTCATTTGCTCTGACATGCACTGTGAGGTGTAAGGTATTATGTAGACAGGGGAGTGGCTTTCCTAATCAAGTCCAATCAGTATGATCAAACACAGCTGGACTCAAATGAAGGTGTTGAACCGTCTTAAGGATGATCAGAAGAAATGGACAGCACCCGAGTTAAATATGAGTGTCACAGCAAAGGTTCTGAATACTTATGGCTGTGTGATAGTTCAGTTTTTCTTTTTTTGAATAAATCAGCAAAAATTTCAACAATTCCATTTTTTCCTGTCAATATGGGGTGCTGTGTGTACATTATCCATCCATCCATCCATCCATCCATCCATCCATTTTCTGAGCCGCTTCTCCTCACTAGGGTCGCGGGCGTGCTGGAGCCTATCCCAGCTATCATCGGGCAGGAGGCGGGGTACACCCTGAACTGGTTGCCAGCCAATCGCAGGGCACATACAAACAAACAACCATTCGCACTCACATTCACACCTACGGGCAATTTAGAGTCTTCAATTCATGCATATTTTTGGGATGTGGGAGGGAACCGGAGTGCCCGGAGAAAAGCCACGCAGGCATGGGGAGAACATGCTAACTCCACACAGACGGGGTCAGGGATTGAACCTCGGTCCTCACAACTATAAGGCAGACGCTCTAACCAGTCGTCCACCGTGCTGAAACAGAATACAATGATTTGCAAATCATGTTCGACCTATATTTAATTGAATACATTACAAAGACGAGATATTTAATGTTCAAACTGATAAACTTAATTGTTTTAGCAAATAATCATTAACTTAGAATTTTATGGCTGCAACACATTCCCAAAAAGCTGGGACAGCGTCATTTTTACCATTGTGTTACATCACCTTTTCTTTTCACAACATTCAATAAACGTTTGGGAATTGAGGACACTAATCGTTTAAACTTTGTAGGTGAAATTCTTTCCCATTCTTGCTACAGCTGCTCTACAGTCCAGGGTCTCCGTTGTTGTATTTTACGCTTCATAATGCGCCACATATTTTCAATGGGAGACAGGTCTGCATTGCAGGCAGGCCAGTCTAGTACCCGCACTCTTTTACTACGAAGCCACGCTGTTGTAACACGTGCAGAATGTGGTTTAGCATTGTCTTGCTGAAATAAGCAGGGGCGTCCATGAAAACGTTGCTTGGATGGCAGCATATGTTTCTCCAAAACCTGTATGTACCTTTCAGCATTAATGGTGCCGTCACAGATGTGTAAGTTACCCATGACATTGGCACTAACACAGCCACAAACCATCACAGATGCTGGCTTTTGAACTTTGCGTCCATAACAGTCCGGATGGTTCTTTTCCTCTTTGGCCCGGAGGACACAACGTCCACAATTTCCAAAAACAATTTGAAATGTTGACTCGTCGGACCACAGAACACTTTTCCACTTTGCATCAGTCCATCTTAGATGAGCTCGGGCCCAGAGTAGCCAGTGGCGTTTCTGGGTGTTGTTGATAAATGGCTTTTGCTTTGCATAGTAGGGTTTCAAGTTGCACTTACGGATGTAGCGCCAAACTGTATTTACTGACATTGGTTTTCTGAAGTGCTCCTGAGCCCTTGTGGTGATATCCTTTACACATTGATGTCGGTTTTTGATGCAGTGCCGCCTGAGGGATCGAAGGTCACGGGCATTCAATGTTGGTTTTCGGCCTTGCCGCTTACATGCAGTGATTTCTCCAGATTCTCTGAACCTTGTGATGATATTATGGACCATCGATGATGAAATCCCTAAGTTCCTTGCAATTGTACATTGAGGAACATTGTCCTTAAACTGTTCCACTATTTTCTCACGCATTTGTTCACAAAGAGGTGAACCTCACCCCATATATGCTTGTGAATGAGCAATTCAGGGAAGCTCCTTTATACCTAATCATGGCACCCACCTGTTCCCAATTAGCCTGTTCACCTGTGAGATGTTCCAAACAGGTGTTTGATGAGCATTCCTCAACTTTCTCAGTCTTCTTTGCCACCTGTCCCAGGTTTTTTGGAACGTGTCGCAGCCATAAAATTCCAAGTTGATGATTATTTGCCAAAAACAATAAGGTTTATCAGTTTGAACATTAAATATGTTGTCTTTGTTGTGTATTCAATTAAATATAAGTTGAATATGATTTGCAAATCATTGTATTCTGTTTTTATTTATGTTTAGCACAACATCCCAACTTCATTGGAATTGGGGTTGTAGATACAACCTTTAAAAGTCACACCTACTGTCTATTTAAAGTCATCTATAACCCAGCATCCTTTTTGGAGTAGCTTAATTTTTTGGAAACTGCATTCAAATGTAAATTTTCAGTCAGTCAAAAGACGCTAAGAGACGCTGCTTCTCTATATGTGCCTGTGTGTGAGTTCAGTCAGTTGATTGTTTGAAAAAACATACATCAGCAGATCAACAATGGAACAGGCTTCACAGCTTGTATGCTATTGGCCTGGATAGATTGTTGTTTTAGAGCTCACTAACGTGGAGAACTGCCACACGTACAAAGTTTAAACTGAGGTGGGAGGGGGGAGAGGGGCTCCTGTATTTTTAATTTAGGGAATTCATTATCTACGTTCCATAATATCATCAAAGGTTTCAGAGAATCTGGAGAAATCATTGCATTCAAGCGGCAAGGCTGAAAACCAACATTGAATGCCCGTGACCTTTGATCCCTCAGGCGGCACTGCATCAAAAACCGACATCAGTGTGGAAAGGATATCAACACATGGGCTCAGGAGCACTTCAGAAAACCAATGTCAGTAAATACAGTTCGGCGCTACATCCGTAAGTGCAACTTGAAACTCTACTTCTCCTCTGCAGACACTGACAGACAGTGATGCTACATACGTAGAATCGCGTCTGGCTATTGCCGTTGTTACTGTTGTTTACAACAGTATCCGCACATTTATCACCATGATAAAAGTTGAAACATTTTTGTAGTTTTGAAAACTGAAGGTAAGATGGTTGGACAGGATTCACCCACCACACTAGTGTAACCAAACATCATTATTTTATTATCTTAAAAAGTAACACAATCCCCATAGGGTATCACATACACTACAACAATGGTAACACCAGTACTAACATCAAAAGGACTTTCAGATATTATAGACATTTAAAAAAAATCCCTCTTTTTATTGTTTAAATTAGCTGACTAGGCATGACAGATAAACATCATTTACAGGTATGTCACCATTTGAAGCAATGTTATTGTTGGACCTCAATTTTTTGAACCCACTGCTGATGTTAAGGGAAGACATTTCATGGACTCTCAGTGTAGAAAAGGGATGGAAGGTTATATATGACTGTGGCTGGCTGGAGGGCAATAAGGTAGATGGAGGGCCTGTGGGCCAGACAGTGGTGGGGAGAATTGGGCTAGGGACAGTGCAAATATCAGACACTGAGGCACAGAACCTCTTTGCCTCCACCATACAAGAGACTACAGCCCTATTTTCCAGGTGGAACTGGAGGTTAAACCCCTGAACTGTGGTATAGGGATATGGATTAAACAGCTCTTTGGAGTCCTGGACTCAGTGGTTAATCCAATATTAGTGATACAATAGAGGCTGACAGTAATTTTAGGGAACGGGTGAGCACACCTATTGTAATGGTAATAGAAACCAGACCCTGATTGTGTCTAATTGAAAGAATAGGGAACCAACCAATAGTAGGTACCGGTGATACACATTCCCTCTGGAGAGGTAGACTTGGCACTAGAGCCCAACTGTAATTATGTGGGAAGGACTAAAGGCCTAGTGTTTAGGGGTGTAGAAGGGGCTGCTTCAGGAGGTTTCAGATAAAATAACTGAGGGGCAGTCAAAAAGTTTAGCCCAATTTAATTCAACCCACTAATATTTTTATTTTTTTTTCAGAAATGTTCAGTTTGTAGTTGAAATACTTGTTTGTAAGTTTATCTAAAACAAGTGTTGTTTCAGCCTGTCCTCTTCCTGTCACCTATTTTGGAAATGACATCATTGTTGGATTCCCGTCAGAAGCAAAGAGCTGTAATTGAATTCTTCGCTTTCGAGGAGGAACCACCACTAAACATTTTCAAAAGGTTGCGAAGTGTGTATGGGGAAGCTGCAATAGGCTACGATACAGTCAAAAAGTGGGTGTCCAGGATCAAAGGCGAAGAACAAGAGCCTAGGACTAGTCCCAGGATTAACCCCTAAAGATGGCCTGCTACTCGTTTGCTTGTCATGGAGGTCACATAAAACAGGCTCTTGTTCTTGGGCATGCAACATCATCATTTCAAAAACAGCTAACAGGAAGAGGACGGGCTAAAAGAAACTTTAAAAAAATAAAAATAAAAATAAATAAATAACCCTTCAAACAAGTATTTAAACTACAAGTGGTGAAAATCTTTAGTAGGTTAAATTAAATTGGACTCTACTTTTTGACTGCACCTTGTACATTATAGTCTTGCAATATTCAATACACAGGTTTACAATGATATTGCATTGCAGTGCTCCAATAAGTGGAACCTACAGGTAGCTCAAAGAGTGAGTGGTCTTGAGTCTTAGACTACATTTTCACCAAGCAGTACATATCAGTTCACCGTGGTGTGCAGTGATCAATAACCCTGATCAAGCTCGAGCTTGTTTGTGTAGGCGGGATGGTGAAGGCATCCACTACATAGAGTAAATAGCATGGAATCATTCAATACCAGAACATGCATTAATTATAGAAAATAAACAAAAGTAACAGAGGGCGTCTGGCTCCACAGCTTCCCCAACGAAGGGTCACTGTTTGACGTTTAGGTTGGCAGTTTTGGGTATTGTACCAAACTTAACTGTACTGTTTGGTGGACGCTTTATTTCTTATTGTAAAGCTGGGACCAACAGAGTACAAACCACTTTCAGTCGAGCATGTAATTGAAACCAAAGCATATTAGTAGAAACGTCAGTACTCTGGTACAGAGAAGATAATAAAGCTGTAGTACACCATAATGTTATTTAAGATATATATATTGTTTGGGGTTCTAGATAGCTTTAAGTGGAACTTTACAATGTGCATATCCCCAATCTGAGATGAGATTTTTTCCATGCGTCTTTGCATTTGGCTCACTCGCTTATAGCAGCTACGCTATGACAGTGGGTGAACAAAGGTAAACAAAAGGACAGGGAGTCCAGCACTTGGATGTATAGTGTGTACTGTATGTATGTGCAGACATTCACAGGCCAAAGGCTGATGACAGTGTGATCATGGAAAGGACGGGCTGTGTTTTTGCTGTTGTGGAGGTAGTTGAAGAGGAGCTTGTAAGATGACAACATCAGGTTGGCTGGCAAACTTCCAGAGCCTGCAGAAACATGGATCTCGGATCAGGACCATGCCTGGATCAGTAGTACTACAGGATTTCCCATGATTGACCAGACCAACTCATTTCAGCTCAGGCTTAAAAATGTGTCTAGCGCACTATGACACAAAGGAGCCAATCCTGCTCAGTCTTGTGTAAAACCAATATACTTCTTCGAGGGGATACCGTATATGAACATGTCCATTAGTATGTAAGTGAAATTATTATTATTATTAAGCAGCCATTTAATACTATTCCAATACATCACTCCTTATTACGATTACCATTATGACCATCACCGACCATGATGCATTTTCAGCACCATGAGTGACCGTGATGAACTTGATTTTTTCCCCAATGTCTCATTCTGTATTAAAAAATATTGAAAAAAAAAAAAAATATGTAATCACAACCCTGCTATCGGTGAACAACACTCACAGTATATGGATTCATGTTCATTTTCAAAACCATACGATCCCATAATCTCATGGATATTGAAATACCAGCACAGGAGCTCATTTTTCATCAAAATTATCCACCCTGAATGTGTTCATATTCTCATGCCAAGTAATCAACTCAGTGCAAATTTTAGCAGGCTACAGTAACCAAACTAAGAAACAAAATTGCTCATGTCCACTGAACGCTTCTGCAGTCATTTTAAGTCTGTTCCCAACCAACTCATTTATTTATGCTTTGATATAATGTAATATACTCAAGAAAATGGTATGTGTTGTATGAACCTTGACTGAAATATTAATCAGAATCCCACAGAACCTTTGAGAATCTGCAATAGTCATGGCCAAACCTTTCTGACTTGACTGCTTCAGTTTTCACGTTTGTGATTCACACTGTTTAATGCTATAACGAACAGTTAGAATGGGTCAACATTGTCAATATTGAGAAATTTTCATTTTAAAATTGCCAACATTATTTTTCAATTATATAATAGAAAATATAAAAATATGCTCAAAAGTTAGTGAAACGCAATTTGAGTCACCGACTAAACTATAGACCATGATTGTACAACAAATCCTTGTTTGTGTTCATTGTATGCGATTCAAATTCACGACAACTTGTTAAAAGGTGTGAACCACACATTACACACAACCGTTTGTATTTGGTTGCTTTTAAAACATCAAAATAAAATGTACAGTTCTGTACTGTAACCTGAAAAACCAAGTGGTTCGTGTTTTCTAATGTGTGCTATGGCGACACCTGCTGGAAATTGGGCGAATTTCTATGAGCTGCTCAGCCTGAAGCACATTACATTATGCAGACATGAGGCAGCAGCATCCAGTGGACCTAATAAATAACAGCAAATTCTTTAATTTGCATCCAAAAGTCAAGGAAACGGTTATAACTGACTCAAAAACTAAAGCTTGTGTCTTTATTCAGGCTGTTCCAATGAACAGAACACAACAGAAGCAAGAAATAGTTGCTGCGTTTGTTCTGGATTGGCTGTGCAACTCCTAACCAAATGTTAAAGTCACTGTTATTAAATTTATAGTTTTGAATGTTTAAGAAGTGCCCTCATGTTGCGCATTCAGGAATCTGACTTCTATGGTTCGAACATACCATAGACTTACGTGTGTGTGTGACTAGCACAGGGTCAGTTCTGTCTTTAAACTGCAGGGTAATGGTTGATCCAGCTGTAACCATTGAAATCCGTGCATCTCAACTAAAAAGGAACCGATTGGGTACAGGTTACACGTAATACCATCTGTCCAGCTCACATTTTTGATAAATGTTCACCGTATTCAAGCAAACAGACGAGACAAAGTGCGCAGAAACTGGACTGACTGTGTTTAGTGTCAGTAACAATAGTTAGCAGAGCCTCAGACCCTTCAGTGTGTAAAGACACCATCGGACGGAGATGCACTGATATGGAGCATCTGGAGTGGGAGTAGGAATTATATGACCTGAGATTCCAGATTACTGGTACACAACCATATCCCACACGTCACACACTCACCAACTCACACGAAAGCAAACGCACAGGCAAAGTAAAACCCACATAAGTGAAAGAACACGACAGCGGTGTGTAAACACAAAGCTATGAAATGACATGGTTAGTTTGCCCAGTGGCATGGTGTGTGTGTGTGTGTGTGTGTGTGTGTGTCTGTGTGTGTTTATGAGAGAAGAGAGCAGTCTCATGGTGGTCTAAATTCCTTTGTTTGTAAGAATGTGTTTATGTGTGTATTAACAGCTATAGTTCCACAGTGGTCTTGTGGCAGCTCCACTGATTTAGTCAATGTGACAGTCTGCATGTTTAACAGTCCTTGGGGTAGGACTTCCTCTTGTCCTTCATCACGGCCTCTAGACGCTGGTGATTGATGCAAGGCAGGCGTTGGGCTTTTGGAGTTTTTCCGGTTGGCTGCCAGCTGGTTCAGGGATGGCGCGGAATGAGAACGGGGGACCGTTGCTATTTGTAATACCGAGGTGGCCGGGACTCAGAGCCAAGTTCTGCCGACGATTACTCTCCACTATGGACGAGGTGTTCGATGCAAGGCTCTCCCTCGTTCTGCAAACAAAAGAAATGTCATAAAGTATGCAAATTCAGCACCAAAGTCAAAATAGCTTGGACAGAATCAATAGACAGGCAACAGAGGTTTGGCAGAGGTAAGAAGAAATGTTACGAAAATTTCACATATATTGTTCATCATCTACGGTGGCCTGGAAGTGCAAAACAATATAACAAAATGTGAACCACTTTTACACTTCAGAAAACAAATTAACAAAACCACAAACACTTTGACATTTCAGAAAACAAATGAAGAAAAGTCGAAACAATTTTACATTTCAGAAAACACAACACTTCCCGGTTGTCGCAATTGTAATTTGTTTCGTCTTGTAAAAGGTGTTTCTGCTTTTGTTAATGTGTTTTTTGAAATGTAAAAGTGTTTTGGCTTTCGTAAATTTATTTTCTGAAATGTAAAAGTGTTGTGGCTTTTGTTAATTTGCTTTTTGAAATGTAAAAGTGTTTCACAATTTGTTATATTCTTTTGCACTTCCAGGCCACCGTAATTACCATTTCAGAGCGAGTACGGATGAAAGGAATCAGGCCGATACTGGCCTAATTTCAATATATCGGGTACTCATGAAGGCTGACGACACCAGCAACCGATACAAAAAAATATGACATCGAGTAACTACCCCTTGGCACTACACTGCCGCTGTTTGACACATTGGTGAATCATCTTCTGTGTCAGAAAGAAAGAAACAATTATCTGTCATTATGTTCACTGAAATTATATGTATCAAAAGTACTAGCGGTATCGTTACTCAAGAGTGAATACTGGTATTGGTCGAACATCTGTAGAAAATACTGTTTGTGCTTGTATACCAGTAATGCATCGAAATGAAAATTCTTGGCCGAAACCGAAAAAGAGGAAAGAAACCAATGCTGAAAGCCGAAACACCGAAAGAAATTGCTCTGCCAATTATTAGTAAAATTGCATTTATGGCTATGACTGCAGAGCTGCCAACCTATAGAAATTCAATTCCAGAACAATTTGTCTGGATTTCCACATTTAAATTTTTTTTGTCAAGAACATTACCGCGGGATAGTTATCACAGTATATTATGTAATAGGACAAAAAATATTCTAATGTAACATACCAGTAATCATTACTATATAATCATAATTATTAATAAATTAGGACTTCGATAGTTGTTATTTTAATGGGTTTATTCCACCAACCTTGTAATGGTGGATGCAGTTGCAGCCTGAGTCAAAGTGTAACATGCCATCGTCAAAAAATATGTTGATGGATTAATTAGCCTTTACCGATTCAGTTTTCAACCACAGAAAGCAAGTCTATTAAATAAGATTAATCAGATCTCAAAAGTCAAGATTACTGTAAAACTCAGCACTCTATTTTGCAAACAAACAAATAACATTACTGATCAATTCGATCGGAGAGTTTGTGCATGGACAACAGTATATACTAGTATACACTTACATTTAAAAACCCCTGTTCTCACTGGTTATATACGCGGGGACGTACCAATTCATTTCAGCTTTCAGACTGCATCTTGTGTCGCTGTGTATTAGTTTTTTCCTCGACATTTATTAATGTACCTGCTATTTTTCTGTTAAAAGTTTGCTCCGCTATAACGCGGTTCCCGCCTGAACTATGTGACAAGTGACACTCAATCTCTTTATTTCTGTGCGACATGTGCTGATAGATTAGCACTTAGCATGGTTTCTCCGTCTTACTCCTGTTAATTACTCGTCATCCTCCCTTTGTGATAACAATACTTGTCAGAAGTATAGCTTATTCACTCCCATGGAGGCAATGATTCGTGATTTATTCTGCATTGCATCGTGTTTAGCCGCGTTAGCAAGCCAGAGCTAGCTGCAGTTCATAGGTAGCTGGCGCGGCACAAAAAAGTGTGCACCAAGCATTCCCGCGTAGTACCTGAACAGCGGAATGCAGGGAGGTTGGGTAATACACACACACACACACACACACACACGCACATGCACACACACACACACACACACACACACTATATATATATATATATATGTATATATGTATATATATATATATATATATATATATATATATATATATATATATATGTATATATGTATAAGTTCATGTATACCCCTTCAAAAGTATTCGAACGGCAAGGTCATTTCCTTTGTTTTTGTTGTATACTGAAGACATTT
>NC_084511.1:3940083-3952583 GCF_024500385.1 Phyllopteryx taeniolatus
GTTCTCCACTGTGAGATCAGGGTTAATTCTGCGGATAATTTCCATCTCTACTTGGCGCGGGAGCTGGGTGGGTGCCTCCTCATCACGGAGAGGCCACTCCTCAGGTGGGAACTGTGCAGAGAAGGTGGCCAGCTGCTTGGTCTTGTCTTTCTTAAAGCTGAGACGAAACAGCTTCAAACCAAATTTACGACTCACTGTACCACTTCCTGGCTGCTTCTCGAGCTCACCAGTTCCTCCTCCACCTCCTCCTCCTCCACGATGCTTTGTGAGCGTGTCCGTCTTGAAGGGGAACCCGAGGGTGCTGCGGCTCTTTTCTGTGCTGCCTCCCGCTGGCTGAGGAGGTGACTGTGGAGACGAATATACCTCCCGGTGATCTTTGGGGGATCTGAGCTGCAGAGTAGTGTGGTGACTGGAGGGGTCGTCTCCACGGCAGGTGTTGTTATAAAAGGAATCCACAACTCCCCCACCCCCACTGTGGTTCTGGTTGGATTTTGGGTGACTCCGATCTCGCACGCCACCAGAAGTGGATGGGGTGCCAGAGAGGGGGGAGGTGCACTGAGTCTGTTGATTCTGCTGCTGATTCTGATGTTGCTGCTGTTGGTGCCGGTCAGCAGATCGATCATCTAAGTGGTACCACTTGGAGCTGGTTCTGATTAGGCTTGGCGTGATGAAGTAAGTTTGAGGAGTTACAATAAAATATCCGTCAGGTGTTGGGTAGATCTTGCGTTCACGGACCAACATGTTCAGTGTGTGGTGCAGAACCTCCTCCGTTGGTGTGGGAACACCTGAAAAAAGGTGGAAACAAGAAACAGTTGGACAAGAGCCATTACATACAAATCCAATCCGCTATACGGGGAACGTCATGTGACCAACCTTGAAAACGGGAGAGCTAACTTCCTGTGTATGCTATGCTAACAAGCATAACTAAGATTGACGACACGATTGAAGCCAATCTTCCTCAAATTTTGTTTTCTTTATGGCTAGTGTCTTCAGACAAAAGCTAAATACATGTATATCATTTATTTATACAAATATGATATATCGTGGAGGCACGGTGACCACTGGTTAGAGCGTCAGCCTCACAGTTCTGAGGACCCGGGTTCAATCCCCGTCCCCGCCTGTGTGGAGTTTGCATGTTCTCCCCGTGCCTGCGTGGGTTTTCTCCGGGCACTCCGGTTTCCTCCCACATCCCAAAAACATGCATTAATTGGAGACTCTAAATTGCCCGTAGGCATGACTGTGAGTGTGAATGGTTGTTTGTTTCTATGTGCCCTGCGATTGGCTGGCAACCAGTTCAGGGTGTACCCCGCCTCCTGCCCGATGACAGCTGGGATAGGCTCCAGCACGCGAGGAGAAGCGGCTCAGAAAATGGATGGATGGATGGATGATATATCGTACGTAAACACAAACAAAGCCTAAACACTATTGTCATCTTTGGTGGCTACGTGGAAGATGTCACAACAGTGTTTAAAAAAAGACATAGCTGTTTAAAGTTCCTATAGGTGCTTTAAAACGGTCCTGTTCGGCATTAACCCAAGTGAGGAGAAAGTGCTTTTACCCGTTTTGCCAAATGTGGAAATAGGTTATACATATACCTGATTAATATGGTTTTTCATTATACTTACATATGTGCGGTCTCCTTCTGTGTTTGTACAACAACAATATATAGACGACAGTGTAAACCGGATTTCATCTCGTCAGAACTGGTGTAATATATTCATCTATTTCCTACACCAGTTGTCTTCATTAGGTTTGCAGATGAGCTGTGTTCAAATTATATAATAAAACATGTTCTTAATTGTGTGGTGTTTCTTTTGTAGCGTTGAAAAGCAAAATGGCCTTTATTTTACAAAATAAAAATACCACTGCAAGTTTGAGGAAAAAATAAAAAATAAAAAATTGTTGCTACAAACATGCAACGTTGCACATGTTCTACATACAGTGGATATAAAAAGTCTAACCACCCCTATTCAAACGGCAGGTTTTTATGATATAAAAAAATGTACATCAAGCAAGAATGGGAAAGAATTCCACCTACAAAGCTTCAACAATTAGTGTCCTCAGTTCCCAAATGTTTATTGAATGTTGTTAAAAGAAAAGGTGATGTAACACAGTGGTAAACATGACCCTGTCCCAGCTTTTTTGGAACGTGTTGCAGCCATAAAATTCTAAGTTAATGATTATTTGCTAAAAACAATAAAGTTTATAAGTTTGAACATTAAATATCTAGTCTTTGTAGTGTATTCAATTAAATATAGGTTGAACATGATTTGCAAATCATTGTATTCTGTTTTTATTTGTTTAACACAACGTCCCAACTTCATTGGAATTGGGGTTGTAATATAGTGACATTAAGAAATAGCTGTCTCTACAAAATTGATGAGAAGATTAGAAATGCCTTTTTCCATTGTACCGGTTCTTCCCCAAACCAGCCTCACTCCGCCCAGTGTGGTCGCTTCTCCATTACACTTTTTCAAGGCCAAGTTGTGACAATGGTTTCAGAACCTCCTCCGACCTGGTTCTAAAACCCAGGCTGAGGAGGGCCGTGACGCAACTGTCATCTGATTAGCCGACAGATGAAGGCGTTTTTTTAAGCGGCTTTTTAAGTGACTTATGATGAAATTTAAATGAAAACTTTACCTCAATTAAATGATTTATTCTCAATGATTCCATTTAAGACCACATTTAAATGGTTTCAAACATTAGATTCTGCCGTAATAAATTTTTACTCAAAAAATAAAAAAAAATAGAATTAGTTTATCCACTCTTCAGAAAAGTAAACAGGAGGGAGGCCTAAATGCTCCCAACTTTAAACACTATTATTTAGCTAGCCAATTACAATACCTCATCAAATGGATGCACCACAATGAGGAGCATAATGCCTGGCTAGAATTGGAACAGGCAGACTGCAACAACATCAAACGCCCAAAACTCAAGTCATAAATGCCATAAATGCTTCCAGAACCCAATAATCACATCCACCTTAACGGCTTGGTGGAAAAGTTTAGAATCAACAGTTAGCTCCCAGTATGCGCTCCCCAATCTGGCACAATCCAGATTTCGAAATTAACAATATACCCCTTCACTTCAGCACATGGGAACAACACCTACAACTATTTAATGATGATGTTTTTTGGACACGTGATGAACTGTTCCAAGAATTCCAAATAACAGGCGGAAACGTTCTTCAATACAATAAAGTAAAAGCAGCAATAAGAAAAAGAATACCAACACTCCAGAGCACCCTCGCACTGCCGGAGTTTGTCAAGCAAATAGTGAAGCGTCTTCCGCAAAGGAAAAAAAAAAAAAAATTTCTCAAAAGTTTATAAATTAATTTCATGCACTAAATCAGGGGTGTCAAACTCATTTTTGTCTCGGGCCGCATTGTAGTTATGATTTCCCTCAGAGGGCCGTTAGAACAGTGAAACCATATAAATGTTTAATCACCAAATCATATTATTACCATTACCCAACAAATTGAGGGATAACTACTTTTGAAATCAGAAGACAAGGATAATAGTTTGTTCAAGTATTGTTTAAGTTACTGTAGAAGAAGGGTTTGGTAACAGAAAAATGCAATCTCTCAACATTATTGTTTATTATAATGACAATTTGGAATTTCGGGACAGATTTTAGCAGAAATCACGGAAGTTGACAAGCATGATTTGCTTTCGCGGGCCACATAAAATAATGTGGCGGGCCGCATCTGGCCCCCAGGCCTTGAGTTTGACACCTATGCACTAAATCAATGCACTTACCAATCACTAAATGGGTGACCTTTCTATGTCTATGTAAGACCTTTCTATGTCTGCTGACCGTAACTACTGCATACAGATATGTAACAATACGTTTAGAATGATAAAAAACACACATTTACAGCTTATACAATATAAAGTTCTCCATAGAACACACTTTACTCAGTACACAATGCATAAAATGGGATTCTCTCCATCTAATATATGCGTGCAATGCACTAAAAATACCCCAGACACCTATTTTCATGCTATATGGGAATGCACACCAATTCAATGCTTTTGGTCTTCAGTTACACAGAAACTCTCTTATATTTTAAATTTCAGGATTCCACTTTCCCCAAGATTGTGCATACTTGGCAACTTAAGCACAATCGACCTCCCTAATAAGTATCAGTACACTTTGCATAAAATGGGATTCTCTACATCTCATATATGTGTGCAATGCACTAAAAATACCCCAGACACTTATTTTCATGCTATATGGGAATGCACACCAATTCAATGCTTTTGGTCTTCGGTTACACAGAAACTCTCTTATATTTTGAATTTCTGGATTCCACTTTCCCCAAGATTGTGCATACTTGGCAACTTAAGCACAATCGACCTCCCTAATAAGTATTCACAATCATTACTTGTCGCGTTAGCTACCGCAAAGAAAACAATTCTAACTAAAAAACAATCTTTTTGCACAATTGTCAAAAAACAAAAAAACAAAAAAAAAAACATATGTACTGGCATTACCAGATAACTAGCAACCCTTTACTGCTCAGTGACTGTTTTTTTTTTTGTCAATGTCTTTCTGTCTCCAAAGTGTTCTTTTTGGACATACTTGGCAAATAAAGATGATTCTGATTCTGATTAAAGTGGAAAAACAAAAAACTTATTAACATCAATCACTGGCTAAATGTTATCATATAATATATTCCGTTAGAAAAATATCAGCGGAACGAAAAAAATCAATTACATATATACGTAGATAGCTGGTCAACCTTCCTCAACATGCTAAATCTCGATTATTGATTCCTTTGCCTGGTTATTCTGCCATCTGACAATAACAAGACTATTTTGTAAGTGTAAAAGTAAACTTTTGACATCAGTATTCTTTGTTGTCGAGGTTCCTGTTGTTGTTTTATTATTATTCTATTTGTCTTTCTCATTATTTTTTCTTATTTCTTTATGTACTTGTGTTTTTTATTTTGTTATTTATTTATTTTTAATTTTTTTTCTTTAGTCTTTTTTCTTTCTCACATTATACCGATTTGCATGGTGAAAGGACAGATGCACGGAGTGGGGATCTTCTCTTTTTGAGCCTGTGTTTGCGGTTCCAGCGTCTGTGGAGGCGGGACTTTCTTCACTCCTTCCTCGATCTCAGATGCCCGCAGAGCATCGATGATGTGATGTGACTCGCCCATGTTCCATGGGTGCTGGGGCGGTACCAGCTGGCGCCTGCCTAGGTCCACCGCTCTGGCTACTGGTGGGGGCGGTGAGGCCCCGCTGTCGCTCTTCAGGCCTGCTTCCTCCTCTTCTCTCCGTTCCTTGCATTCCGCTGCTGTCGTATCTTCCTCTTCTCGTGGGGGCGGTCCCCTATGGGTTGTGGGGCCTGCTGTGGGGTTTTCGTCCCTGCCTGGGATGGGGGGGCTCCACCTCCCACACTCGGGGGTGGGTAGTGGGTGCATCTCAGATGCCCGCAGAGCATCGATGATGTGATGGTGGACTCGCCCATGTTCCATGGGTGCTGGGGCGGTGCCAGCTGGCGCCTGCCTAGGTCCACCGCTCTGGCTACTGGTGGGGGCGGTGAGACCCCGCTGTCGCTCCTTGGGCCTGCTTCCTCCTCTTCTCTCCGTTCCTTGCATTCCGCCGCTGTCGTATCTTCCTCTTCTCGTGGGGGCGGGGGGTGGTCCCTATGGGTTGTGGGGCCTGCTGTGGGGTTTTCGTCCCTGCCTGTTATCGGGGGGCTCCACCTCCCACACTCGGGGGTGGGTAGTGGGTGCTTGCTGGAGTGTGTGTGTGTGGGGGGGTTTCCGGGGTTGGTGCTGCGGGGCTGGGTGGGGCGGCCCTCTTCGTCTGATTGCCCTGACCTGCAGGAGCCATGCCTCTTAATCACTTACCTATCACACACTCACACCACTTATTGAAAATATTTTTCACATCTGGGCACACATACATATCCAAGGGTTCCTTGGGGACTGGTATGGGGGCGGGTCCAAGTGTCAGACCGGGTTCCAGCACGTCATTGCTGTTTCTCGGTCCGGGCGCCCTGCCCCTCCGCCCTGCCTGCCCCCCAGGATTTTAATGCATCACACACACTCATCCCCACGTGTCTTTTAATCCCCCATCTCTGGGGGACGGTGTGTCTTGGGTGGAGGGAATTTGGCTGTGAGGCAGCAGTGCCGGAGCCCTGACCCCCCGGCCTTTCCAGATTTTAATGCACCACACCACTCGGGGAGGCACTGATATATGGCGTAGGTCCAATGACTGCCAGTCGGGGACCTGTCATAGTAACAGGGGCGGAGGTGGGTTCTCACTAGCTTCATGGCGGTTGTCCTGAGGCCGGGCCCCCGGGCTGGATGAATGCTTGGCGTTGGGGCTCCCCTCTCATACCCCTCCGGCTGCTCCATGGGTCCCCCCCACCACCTCATCGTTCCCTTGTGTGGCAGGGCACGTGGGGCGGTGGGGGTTGGCTGGGGTGGTGGCATTGGGTCCCTGCGGCCTCCTCCAGGTGGCCGGTTGTCGTGGCGCCTCAGTGGGGCGGGCGGACCTGGGTCCCTCGGTGTGGGACGTGTCCTGTCCACCAGGCTGCTCTCAGGTGGACTCCTAGGCCTGATCCTGCGTCTCGACTGATTGGTTGGGGTCCTCAGCCACCGCGGTGCAGGCACAGCAATTACAGGAAACATCTGTCAGTCATTGTGCATGCGAAACGGTGTCAACTCACTTGCATGTGTCCGTAGGCACACACCCTTGGGACTTTTTCGCTGTGTGTGGGGCCACTCACTTATTGCGACAAATAACTCCTGAATATCCGAATCGCTTGGGTATCCCCTCACTCACACTCTCGTCCTATAGACTTTTATAATTTACATAGTCACTCCCACCACACTTCAGTTGTACAGACAGGTTCATGACCCTTGTCCTGCATACTTCTTCTCCTGTCCTTGTCCTCTCCTATCTTGTCCTGTCCTTCCCTCACAGGGTGTAGCACTACTGCCCCATACAACACGCATATCTAATGTGTCATTGTTCCAGATATATAAGGATTTACTTTTCTCATCTTGTTTACAGTTAGTACTTTTGTCTTTTGTATTCTTTTCTCACTCGCCTCTCAAAACTTTGTTCTGTTCGACTCTTATTCTCAATAAACATCCATTATAATACTAAGAAACCACATCGGCAGCTTAAAATCTCCACTGTGACGGCAAAAAAGGGATACAGATCCTCCAATCTGCTTGACCTAAAAGCCAGAAAAAAAAAAAAGGGACTTGTCACCCGACTTGTCACTTTCACAATCATGTCTAAATGCTGCCGCACACTCGACTCGACTGAACTGTCGTAGAGAGTGCGTGATTAGGCAACTGTTTTCATGAGTGGCCAATCAGTCTGCCACTGGCTTTGTCGCGATTCCAAATTTGAATCGCCGTCTTATTGTCACCACAGATAAGCTTTCCCTCACGGGTACAATGCATGTAGGGGTTTAGCGAGCCACGTCGCATCAAGCCATATAAATAGTATATCCAATCCAATCTTGTGTTTTACATCAATACTTAACCATACTCATAATGTATAATGTACCTGTGGATGAAAACACAAAGCTTATGACCAGAATCTAGGCGAACGTACCTACACATTAGGAACGTTCAAATGTATGGAGCCAGCGAGCCTCCTAGCAAATATCCGCACTCTCTCTTTTACTCTCACCAACACCTTCTCTCTTTAGCAACCGGCTTCTTCCTTAACTATTAATCTATCTTTTTATGGTTTAAGGAATGTGATAAAGTACAAGATACTGACTACACAGCATCAAACATCTACACAGGCACGCCGGGCATCCACTTGTGAATCGCTCATGTGCGGGGGTGCGTCGGCAACTCTACAAGATGGGCCGGTCTAGTCGGGTTTGTCCACGTCGCACAGTGTGCGGCAGGCTTAAAACAGCTTATGTTCTGTGGTCGATTGAGGAGGTGCGGTCATTGTTGTCCATATTGGCAGAAGATGAAATACAGCGAGATGGAAGACACGACAAGAAACGAGCGCGTCACCTGCTTCTTGATCCCGCTCCAATCCCTCCCACTTTTGGTTGGTGCCTGTTGTAATGGAAAAGCAACAGAGACCGGGCCAGGCCAAGCGAGGCTGGGCCATATTGAGTTCCCATCAATATGAGTTTGAATGTGATTATTTAATTCTGAAAACAGTCACATCCCCAGGTGTAAGAAGGTGTACACACTTATGCAACCAGATTGCCTCTATTGTTTATCTTTGCTTCCTGTCTTGAAAAGATAAGAAAAAAATCTATTGAGTTGGACAGGTTATAGCTTGTCACGTTAATGGTGGAAAAGTTTTTGAAATGATTAATCTTGGTCCAATTTAATGTTTTTACTGTATCACAAAGCCTGGCATTTGAACAGGGTTGTGTTTAATTTATATTCACTGTATCTTTTTGATTACATACCATACGAAAACAAACAAATAAAACATTGCAAGAAAATCCAGATAAACTTGTAGACTGAGCAACTTGTGCAGTGCATTAAGAAGTAATGGGGAAACAAATCAGTGACTTGTAAGCATTAGAAGGGAAATCTGAAAATACTGTACGACCATGCCCTTGTTAGAAAATATGGCAAGGTCATATTTAGGTCATACTGCTCCTACAGTAAAGGTTAAGCCCAAATCCGCTGCCTCCCTCCCTCCAACTTCTTTGTCACTCCCGCTCTCTCTCAGTAGCTTCGCTCACGCTCCCTCTGTCAGTCTGGAGGTATTACTGACACTTACATCACAGAAGCCTCTTGGCCCAGGCAGCATGATGCAACTTGAAGCGCAGACAAGCTGCTGCTGCAGTGCGTATCCATGCATGTAAGTGGGCACACACACAACAACTTTTTATTATTTTGCATTCATTTCCTAAAGACTTCCCAGCTATAAAATGTTAACCTCCCACCAAATTCTCCTTGCACAGACAACATACCTTCGGATAAAAGTGAAAACAAGCCAATTGTACACATCCCCACTCTTAGTTTTGTGGGTAACTAAGAAGAAGAAGAAGAATGACCTTTTATTGTCATGAACATGCATGCACACAAAATTTGTTCTCTGCATTTAACCCATCACAGTGAACACATATACATATTAGTGGAACACACTGGAGCATGAAATAATGTCCCCCCCATAGTAATTAATCTTGCACAGTAAACATAATGTGCGTTCAATTCTATATTATTTCAAGTCTGGTTTCTTGTCTGAAAATGTTAAAATAGGTAGATGAAACCTTTTTGAAACCTACTTTTTCTACATGTACTTTAACTGAATATCTGATTAAAGCATAAAGCCAATGTCAATTACTGTAAAATAATCTATTACCTAGAATTTACAAGCGGCACGGTGGCCGACTGGTTAGAGCGTCAGCCTCACAGTTCTGAGGAGCGGGGTTCAATCCCCGGTCCCGCCTGTGTGGAGTTTGCATGTTCTCCCCGTGCCTGCGTGGGTTTTCTCCGGGCACTCCGGTTTCCTCCCACATCCCAAAAACATGCATTAATTGGGGACTCTAAATTGCCCGTAGGTGTGAATGTGAGTGCGAATGTTGTTTGTTTGTATGTGCCCTGCGATTGGCTGGCAATCAGTTCAGGGTGTACCCCGCCTCCTGCCCGATGATAGCTGGGATAGGCTCCAGCACTCCCGCGACCCTAGTGAGGAGAAGCGGCTCAGAAAATGGATGGATGGATAGAATTTACAAGTGCCACCAGTACAATCAAACATCACATTAATGGTGATTATCATGATCACATGTAAGAATGGCGAAAGAGGGAAACCCAGCGCTAACTGACACACACGCGGAGACTCAGTCTGTGTGTGAGTGCTTGTGTGTGCCTGTGTGTATACTTGAGACTGTGTATAATTTTGCTTACAATCAGCTTTAAAAATATGTAACTTCAGCTGCAACCTCTAAAAAATGCAGATGTAATAGAGTGCACTGAATTAATGTAAAAATGGCTGCTGAGACTGCATTTACACTTCAAGGTTCAAGTGACACAATTCCAATTTTTTTTGCTCCCCCAATAGGCACAGTTCAGATATGTCCCATGGAAGCGTAAAGGGAGAAAAAAAATCTGATATTCTCATTGCAGAGTTTTGCCTCTTCAGCTCGATTTTCACTGTAGAACCAAGGGCCAAATGTTCGGCCAAATTTAATGCCTACACTGTGTTCCACACTTTTGAGTTTTTAGTTTTTCTGCAAATGTTTTTGCATATTTGACATTGTTGGCAGACGCCTCGGGTTAGGAGAGTCTAATGAAAGAAGTATTATTTCAGGAGGTTGTTCCACATTATGAAGCGAGTCAAAGTTTTTTGTTTTTTTTTGTAATGGAGGAAAAGAAGTTATTTTCCCATTGATTAAAACTGGAATACTCCAATGCTTTTCGAGAAGGAATGAAAACAAGACATATTCAAGAAAACTTAAGTCAGGTCGAACTTACAAAATAAATAAATAAATAAATAATTAAATAAATAAATAAAAATAGTGATTCAGAGAGAAATCTGGTTCGGTTCAGATAAATGCATGCAAGGATTACTATACCAGAGTATTAAAAAAACAACATTAAATGCATATGGTGCCGTTTAACTAGCAAAAGTTAACCCGATGTTTTATTGATGGAAACAAGTCCGAGCAGAATGGAAGATGTGGTTAATGGGTTGAATAGTTTTTTCAAAACACTGAAATGTTTTTTCAAATGCTGAAAATATTTAAAAAAGGAAAGGGGTGGGACATCCAAATTGCAGTAACCTGTATTGCAAGAAATCCAAGCTCAGTCTATCTTGACGTAGTGGAAAAAAAGAACGAAATATGACAGATAGTGAACAAATATAACTTCAACTATAAAATATCGACTGACTGTAACGGAATCAACATGACACTTGTCATGAGAGTCATTGACAATCTTGCTAACTCACTAACCTACAGCTGCAACTTATCTTTCACAACCGGAACATTTGCACAAAACATGAAAACTGCTTAAATTATTCAGTTACACCAAGATGAGGATCAACAACGTATTTCCAACTACAGGCCCGTCAGTTCTCTTATATACTGGGAAAACGGTTTATCAGTCGGCATTAATTGAATTAACAGAAGAACTCACAGGTTAATTGATAAAAAAGATGAATGGAATATGAGTTTTTATAGATTTAAAGAAAGCATTTCACACTATAAAAAAGATGAAAGTTGGAAGGATATGGTTGGGATGCCACAGGGGTCAGTACTGGGTCTAAAATTGTTCATTTTATACATAAATGATGTATGTAAGGGAGTGAGAACAATGAATCTTGTTTTATTCACTGATTACATACATTTTCTTTGTTCTGGGGAAAAAGCAGCAGCTTTTGGAGGAGATCGCTTCAGAAATGAGTAAATTAAAACAGCAGTTCAACTTAAATAGATCATCATCAAGTTTAAATGAAAATAAATTAATTTGTAATCTCATCTGAAATCCAAATTACTGCTGAAGTATAGGCAACTAGCGGCCCACATGCCTTAACGATTCAAATAAACAACAAACAACATCACAGACAGTGGGAGATTGAAAACCTGTACGAATTTAGCAGTCACCACCCACAGCCGGCGAGCAAGTACAGTGAACCCTTGCCTATTCTGCTTTTTGCATCCAGAGCCTTCCGGTCTTCGTCTTTTTCCGGTGTTGTGACGTCACACGAGCCAAACCGCCTGTTCATTCGGCGTTGTGTGCTATTGTTGGATGCTGTTGTTCCCGTCCTTGTATAATTATTGTCTCATGATTTAATGATGTCATGATGGTTTATTGCGTGGCATTTGGTTATACAAATGGTTCAGGCAGTGGCAAGAGTTTTTTTTGGCTTTCCAAGTGAAAAAGGAATACATGAAGAGTGGAAAGGGAAAGTCACTTGACAGGGGAAGAAATGTGGTCAGGTCTGGGTGCCTAGCAAGCATTCCAAATTGTGCTGATCACTTTGAACCGGCGTGTTTTGAGAAGGATTTAGCAGAAAGCATTGGATACAGAGGTTGAGGCTGAAACCAGCTGCTGTGCCAACTATTTTTCCTACAGCCATCGGGACCTCAACCGCCAGCAAGAGAACTAAATCGTGCAGCCGCCACGGAGCATTTCCTTGTATATACCTACGACTCTATTATGGTTACTGTGCACTGGGGATTAGGAAAAAAAGAACCACACAGTACTTTTCAGTACTGTCGTCTGTACTTTTGCCTAAATGACAAGCCAACCGACTTTCTGTGCGGCGTGTTATAACGCTACTCGAGCAAGGGGCACACAATATATAGGAATACTATAGGATGTAAAAGCTTGTGCCATGTCACTGAAAAATATATGAATATATAATACGTATAGCCGTGCTAAAAAATATTGGCACCCCTGGGGTGCCATTATTTCAAGCCATAGCTGTATAAAAAGACATGCTTTTGACATACCGTCACAGGGACCCAGTGGTCACTCTCTTTTTCTGTTGTACACCTGCTACTTGGCTGTTCGTCGTCGTCGTCACTGTCAGGTT
>NC_084511.1:3957583-3972583 GCF_024500385.1 Phyllopteryx taeniolatus
TCTGAATGTGTGTAGTGCATCTCTATAATGAATTCCATGTTTTTAATTGAACTACCTAACTAAATTAAGCTTTTGACAGTATTCTTATCTATTGAGATGTAACTCCATTTGAAGAGCGAGTTTCCAAACCTCTATGAATCTAGTTTAATAAAATGTTATAAATGTAGATTTTATCCATTTACAACAACTCATTGGCACGTTTAACCAAAGATATTACCTGGTACCTTGACTTACAAGCTAAATGTATTCCGTAACCATGCTCATAACAGAAATTGCTTGTACAGTGTTCCCTCGCCACTTCGCGCTTCACGTTTTGCGGCTTCAATGCTTTGCGGGTTTTTCCAAAATATTCATGAAATTAAAAAAAATAATTCATCAAAAAATAAAAATTAAAAAATACAGCCATATCAGCAGCCATATTGTGGAAAGACTCGTTCTTTCATGTTGATGCATGAGAGAGAAGGTTTCCCTGCATGCCAAACAAAGAGATGAGTTGACTCAGAGGCTTTTGTACATGCCTGTACTGTACTGTACATGCCACGGGCACTCATACAAGGCGCGTGATAGGTTCCCGGGGCGACATCGACCAATGAGAGCACGAGTGGATTTATCCCGCAACCTCACCCAGCATCTTCCCTTGTTGTGTCTCGTCAGTCTCGTCTACGCTGTTGACTGTCTCGCATACTCTATCTTAGTGTTGTGTTGGTGATAACTTTTTTTGTTTAAGCGACAACTTTTTTTGATTAGTTAAGCAAGCCCTGACAATGACACCGAAGCGCTGTGCCCCTGTGAAAGCTTCCTCCAGGGCGCCCAAGAGGAAGAAGATGATGATGACCATCAGCGAAAAAGTGAAACTTTTAGATATGATCCAAGAGGGCAGATGTTATGCATCTGTGGCACGCCATTATGGCGTGAATGAATCTACAGTGCGGTACATCAAGAAAGAGGAAGCAAACATACGCAAATCTGCTTCAACAAGGAAGCGAAACGTGTGATAACTCTGCGTAATAAGAGACGGGGTTATGTCCTTGTACAGGGGAATTTTGAAGCAAAAGAAAAAACGAAAACAACAACTACCCATCACCATGTTTTTCTCCAAGGTAAAACCCCAGCTACACCATCAGCGCCTCCACCAGAAGAGTCTCCGAGTGAACCTAAAGCCTCTACGAGTCAAGTGAGAGCCTCTCCTCCGCCATCAACGCAAGCCTCTTCGCCTCTCTCAGAAGGCAATGTTGATGAATGTTAATTACTGTATAAGGTTTTGTAATTAAAGATTTAAGTAAATATGTGTACTGTTGTAATCTTTGTCTCAAATATGCAAAGTATAAATACTGTTTACATATTTTAAACATTCTGGTACCCACATACACATACACGAAAATTCCTGTGGGGGGACAAATCCTACTTCGCGGTTTTTCACCTATCGCGGGGGGTTCTGGTCCCCATTAACCGTGAAAAACGAGGGATCACTGTATCTCAAATCTACTTTCCCCAATGTAAATAGTGGAAATGCCATTGATCCAGTCCACCGCTCTAATATTCACCAACACCTTTTTTATCCTGTGTTTTTTTTAATAAGAAAAATAAAAACTGTATTAAAACATATGTCAATAACATAATTAAATAGAATTTAAAGAATTAATAAATTTTGGGCATATTCTTTGTGTTAATTCAATCAACTTTGTGGTGCTGCTTCTGGTGTGTGTGCCTTGGTCACCAGGGACAGTATAATACATACATACATACAGTATTTCACAAAAATTAATTATAGAAATCAGGGCCGTCATTAGGTTACATGGTTGGGGGGGGGGGGGGGCATAGCCACCAGGAGATGCACAGGTTGTGAGTGAACGTAGTGCGCAAGCAAAACATTTCACAAACAGCTAATGAAGACTGAGAAAATGCTTTTTCAAGTTTTTGGACAGTTTTTAAAACAATACCATACTGGATAAAAATTCCGAGTCACTGTTAGATTTGTAGTGTTATTTCAGTCTGATTTTTTAATACAGTACGCAAACACAGGAAGTATGTTTACAGCATTAACCACATAAAAAGAAAATGTACACATTGTTACAATGTATGCAAAACTATGCAAAAAAGGGCACTATGTTGTCACAAGGCAGCCAAGCCCATCATTTTTAATTAACAAAAAAAATACAGAGAATAATTTCCCTTCAAGGCGTTAACCATGTTATCGAAATTAACAGCTGCAATCACCAGCTACTTGGTGGGTGGAAGCATCAACGAATGCTGTCTGTTTTTAAGGCTGGCAAACCAGTTTATTACTCTGTTGTGACTCAGATGCTAAAGTGTCTTTTTTTGATTGACATGACAGCAAGACTGAATTCTTCCTGTTCGAGATACATTGAAACACATTTAATTAATAATTGATAACTATAGAGGCTAATGACATGACTTTGGCTCACAATAAATGGTTGCTCCAATTACTTTTGACGTCACAGAGATGATATTTTGGGTGCATATGTGACTAAAATGGTTGGAGAAAAATATTACTCAATTACTTTTAAAGTCAAAGATAAAGTATTCTTGAAAATATCTGGGACTGGCTAATTTGGCTTATATTTATTTCTTGGCTCTCTCCACTTTCTAATCACTACTCTACTAAATGAAATTTCAAGTGAAATAAGTGTTATACGATACACCTTGACTGAAATGTTTCATATTTCATATTCGTATTGAGTTCCATATGATTTCTAGACGGAGTCACAAATGGCTTTATTCTGTGAAATCCTTTAGTCTCACATTCAGTAGTCCCCCTTGTTACTCTCCCTATTCATCCATCCTGATTCCTACAGTCCAATATGGGTGGAGGAGTGATTATTATTATTATTACAGTATTATTATTATGATTATTATTATTATTGGCGGCACGGTGGACGACTGGTTAGCACATCTGCCTTACAGTTCTGAGGACCGGGGTTCAAATCCGGCCTCGCCTGTGTGGAGTTTGCATGTTCTCCCTGTGCCTGCGTGGGTTTTCTCCGGGTACTCCAGTTTCCTCCCACATCCCTAAAACATGCGTGGTAGGTTAATTGAAGACTCTAAATTGCCCCAAGGTGTGAATGTGAGTGCGAATGGTTGTTTGTTTATATGTGCCCTGCGATTGGCCGGCGACCAGTTCAGGGTGTACCCCGCCTCTCGCCCCAAGACAGCTGGGATAGGCTCCAACACGCCCGCGACCCTAGTGAGGATAAGCGGTACGCAAGATGAATGAATGAATATTATTATATCCGCTGATGATAACTATAAGTGAATGAGCTCAGCTCCTGTTTCATAGTGTGAATTCATGCATAAATTTCACTCTTTAACCTCCTTCATCTTTATGTAAATAGCCAGGAGCTTCACAATACATTTCAAACTAATTGACAAGCTAGTAAGTAGTAGTAGCATGTGACTCTACTGTTAAGCTGGGGACTGGTGCTAACTAATTGTTAACCAGTAATGATGAAGACTTACTTTCTTGCAAAACATTCTTATGTACCTTCTTCATTCTCATCCTCATGCTGCTTTTAGTCAGCCTTGTGTGCTACCCGGGCACGTTAACAGCAGGATGCAGGTACCAGGGCAAGCAAGTTCGCCGGGAAACCATGGACTGGTATTTCAGTAATAAGGACATTCTCTATATGATTAATTGGAATGGATTTGATAACGACACACGACAAGGGCTCTGGACCACACTATGAATTGAAGGGGAACCCATAGATGTATGATCATATTTGAGTGAGTGATCAATCCTTCACATTCTATTCCTCACGATGCTTATAATCAACCCTGTGTGCTACCCAGGTACACATCGAATGTATGTAATGAAAAAGTATTTAGTTGTCCAGTCTATCTTAAACACTCGGCACTCACTGTCGACTTTTATTTTCTTTGGCCCACTCATGGTTGAAGAAGGGTTCAGAGCAGTAGCAGAGTAAAAACAGAACAGCCAAAGTCAAGTCAATGTATCACTGTACCTACTGCGCTACCTGGTGGAACCACAGGGCATTACAGGACAACCTGGTGGAACCACTGAGAATTACAGCACAACCTAGTGGAACCACTCGGCATTACAGGACGAGGTCAAATGAATGAAGTCGTCATTTTGATATGATTTGGGCGGTTCTCTACCAATCTTTGGCGGCCCGGATTAAAATAATCAATGGACAGGATTTGGCCCGCGGGCTGTAATTTGCCCACCCCTGTACTAGTGCAAGCAAGGTCGCAGTTAAAACATGGACTAGACCTTTTAGTAATAAGGACGTTTTGTATATGAACAAGTGGAACGGATTGGATCACGACTAACTACAAGGGCTCTTTCTCTTACACTGAATTGAAGGGAAACCCATAGATTTCTGATATTTAAGTGAATAATGATAGGCCCCCCAAAAATAGACCTAATGACGCCACTGATAGAAACAAAGAAACCCATTGCAACAAACCGTTCCGCTTGTTCATATAGAAAACATCCTTATTACCAAAAGTCCAGTCCCTGTTTTACTGCTATGAGTGCATTAAACTAGTGGACTTTTGCAAGACAATGCTATGGGTTTTGATTAAATAGACATTTAATTATCTTTGTTTTAGGTTTAGTTTTACAGAAAACTTCAACTGAGAACGGTAATAAATAGTCAGAAGCAAACACACTCGGCTTCTTTTATAAAGAAATATCTTCTACGGACACACCGGTGCCAAAACTAGTATTGTAAAACTGCTACGTTACTACGCACCTCTACCTCATCACCAGCCTCACATATACCTTCAGGGTATCTTGAAAAACTCAAAACGTTGTGGCACTTGCAAGTCAAGGTACCACTGTAGTCTGTACACAACAGTATGACAAGGCAATATGGATATTTTTTTTTAGAAATCTTCATATGTTCGGTACGTAAGAATAAAAGGAATTTGTTTTTTTCCCCACACTCAATATTACTTAGACAGATCAACTTATGTTAATGCCTCACACAACCACTGTCTCGCTTGTCAATCATTGTGCTTTTGCATGACCCTTATACCAAGAACACACTGATGTGGAAAAGGAATTTTGTCAACATGCCATAAAATGACACTTGTGGTCAAAGGTTTTGTTGAATTTAGTGTTTCAATCACACTGTTGCTTCTATTTTCATGTTGGTTATTTACAGTACATATACACTGTTGTAATGCGCAGAATGTTTCTGAACTCTCAAAAACTTTGGTGTGTATTGCAGTTATGAAGAAAGGTACAAATGAGATTCATTTCCCCCCCAATGTCTGTCAAGTTTAGAAAATGCTTATTGTATTTTAAGCATAGAATGGAAACAAAGAGTTGCTGACAAAACCTTTGGCCACAATGCACTTAAGAAGTCTAAGTAACAAGACTGTGGCTCCACTGTACTGTTTTATTTTAAGGCAGAGCTGCTGACGGTGTGCTGATCACCACCCCACTGCTACCATACAGTGACAGCTGCCATGGTCCATCATTAAATGTCCCATGAGTGGAATGAATCATAACCTATATACACTACTTAAATAGTGCATACTGCCTCCCTTTTCTTAAAAAAAAAAAAAAAAAAACAGCAGTTCAAATAGTATAGCTGTTCCTTCATATGCACTAATAATCAAATAAAATAATGACTACTCAATATATACTTTATAAATAATTTGTGGGCGGTCTTATTTGTTCATGTAATTTGATACTGAAATATTTTAAGGTTTTTAAGGGGTGTTTAAGGGGAACAAAGGCCTCATTAAGACCTGAATGCAACAAGTGTCATGGGTAATACAATAACAAGAGGACAGATCAGCTTGTTAATAAAGTATTCAGTTCTCACCTGGCAACAGAACATTATGCTCATACTGTATTTACAATTCTCCATTACGAGATATACTTAATTTCCATTGTATTTTTGCTGCAGAAGGCAACAAAGCAAATAAGATATCCACTGGACTCCGTTTCAGGGAGAACATCTTTCCCAGAAAATATAAGGCATATCTGAAGATCAGATATGTCAAAAGTACTGGTATTCAGTACTTAAGTAAAAGTCCCGATACTTGTGAAAAAAACAACTCTGGCAAAAGGACTGAAGCCACACCCTCACTTCAATGGACAAATGAACACACTAAATAAAAGTTAAAAAAAAAAAAAAAAAAGGGAGAAAGTAAATTGACATTTTTCATCCCAATAATACAATACATACAGTAAGATTTTTGTATCTCCAGATAATTGACATGCTTTCCCTTGGGGCAACAATGGACAAAAACTAATCATAATAATAAAAACAGGTTTAAATGAAAAGACGAGCATATATTTCTACTATTAAAGTTATATACAGCACAACATAAAGTTAAAAACAAAAGCTATATTTGAACATTTATTTGCTCACTGCCAAACAGGAGGGTGGGGATTGCCTGAAACTCGTTGAAAATGTGCAGATTATGGCTATTTTCAGTTTTTTTTTTTTTTACGGTTTTGTTTTGGCAGTGGGCAAATGTGTTTGCAATATTATATTTAATGCTCAAACGTGACAATTTACTGCCAGCGATCCAGACGTCAACAAGCTAGCTTTCTAAAAAAACTTAATTGGTTAATTCAATTGCAGGCACTTTTGAAAAAAAGAGCCCAAAAATATTCTAACCTCTGAAGGGTATTCCCAGTTCAAAGTTCCCTTGTTGTGACTGTACAACATGTGTGCAACCGCACGCAGCACAATGTACCTACACCGTCCGCATAGAGTGCGCTGACACGTTGCCCTCACTAGCTTAGCATCGCCTTAGGCATGCGCCTCAAAGGCGAGTGTCATATGGACGATGTCTATAATCAAGCGCTTGACTCGTTTACTTCCGGCTTCTGCTTTTTTTTTGTTTCGCATTCTGCTTTTTACGTCACGTCGTTGCTAATTTTAGGTTTTAAAAGTAACAAGCTCAAATGTAAGGAGTAAAAAGTACAGATATTTGTGTTTAAAAAGTAAGAAAGAAAAGTAAAAAGTCACTAGAAAAACACTCAAGTTCAGATACCTGAAAAATATTAATATAGTATTATATAAAAATATAGTATTTTGTTACGTCCCACCTCTGCTGAAGATCAAACTATATACAACATGAGATGAACATCAATCATCATGACATAATTATGACACTGTATCATTATTTATTTAATAATAATTAAAGGGGAACTAAAGCCAACACTTTTTTTTCAAGAATTTGTTGAATGTGTATGAAGTCCAAACACTGTATTCTGATTAATATTGTGTTTGTGGAATAAGCATTAAACAGATAAATTTTATTTTCATCCATCTCAGGGGCCACCATGTTGGCTAATATCACCCTCTGATGTCAACCAAAAATTAACGAATTGGAAACAATTTTTGGACAGATTGTTCACTCCCGACGGTCCGTTTTATCCGATATCCGTTACATCGGGGTCCGTTTTATTGAGGTTCCACTGTATGTGTGTGCACTTGTCTGTGTCCTTGTGGACAAGTGGTGGGGGTGTATTGAATTCATGTAAAGAACTTTGGGTTGCATCCATCCATCCATTTTCTACACCGCTTATCCTCACTAGGGTCGCGGGTATGCTGGAGCCTATCCAAGCTAACTGCAGGCGGGAGGCGGGGTACACCCTGAACTGGTCACCAGCCAATCGCAGGGCACATATAAACAAACAACCATTCACTCTTACATTCATACCACTTTGGGTTGCATTGTATGTCTAAAAAGTGATAGAGAATTCAATCAATCAAACTTTATTTCTATGTTTTATGTTTAGTTTGACAGAAAACTCCAACTGGGAGTGGCAATAAACAACTTAAAGCAAGACCTTGACATCTCTTGAAAAATTCTTCTAATTCTAAAAGACTGCTTGGCGTGAAGTTCGCTTTTATCTCAAATTTTGGCTCACAAGTTAAACCAAAAAAATGGTCGAGCTACATCTTGTATCTCGAAAAACTCGGAAGTCGGGTCACTCGTAAGTTGTACCACCACTGTATACGTCTCGTTGGAACAACTCTAGTCATCGTACCTCCCGACTGATGGGATGCTACTTCTACATCTAAATCCTACTTCGCGGTTTTTCACCTTTTGTGGGGGGTGCTGGTCCCCATTAATCGCGAAAAACGAGGGAACACTGTATATCTGACATTTGAACACGCTACAAAATGAGGAATATGCACTCTGTTTTTGTGGTAATTCATCTTTCGTATATGTAACACTAAAAGTCAGGCATTGGAAACTGGCTGCACACAGACACCATGCAGCCCCCACTCTCATTTAGTACGACCCAAAGTTGGTGGATACCATGTATTAGTGCTGGGCAATATGGAGAGATATACTGTATATCACGTGACAAAAAAATGTCTATCATGGCATTTCTTTTCTACTGTTTTTATTGTAATTTATCCACATTTCTAGGAAAGATTTCTACAATGTATGCTATTGGGGCAAGGGAAAAAATGTATGCTATTGGGGCAAGGGGGAGAGAAAAAAAAAATAAATAAAAAAAAAAATAAAAAAAATCGGTGTTTCGTTTTTTGGTTTGTTATTTTAACAATAATTTGACGATATCCTACAACAAACAACAACAGTGTAAATTTCTCCTTACTTCCAAGGACATTTATTGATAGACAAATTGTTTATTTTGTAAAGTGCTTCATACATCAAATGCAAAACATTGCACAAGAATATTGTATGGCAATATTTAACAATTACCAAATTCAAGTTATGTCCAGGCTGTGTACAGGAGAATATGCCAAATAATGTTGGCGCAACAGTATTTAAGTTAAGGTTTTGAAACGAAAACAATTAAGATGACATATAATGTGTATATATATATATATATATATATATATATATATATATAATAAAATATCCATCCATCCATCCATTTTCTGAGCCGCTTATCCTCACAACGGTCGCGGGAGTGCTGGAGCCTATCCCAGCTATCAGGCAGGAGGCGAGGTACTATCCCACCTATCAGGGCAGGAGGTGAGGTACACCCTGAACTGGTTGCCAGCCAATCACAGGGCACACATAAACAAACAACCATTTGCACTCACATTCACACCTATGGGCAATTTAGAGTCTTCAATTAACCTACCATGCATGTTTTTGGGATGTGGGAGGAAACCGGAGTGCCCGGAGAAAACCCACGCAGGCACGGGGAGAACATGCAAACTCCACACAGGTGGGGCCGGGGATTGAACCCCGGTTCTCAGAACTGTGAGGCAGACACTCTAACCAGTCTTTCACCGTGCCCTAATAAAATATTTCAAACCAAATTGATTTTTGTTTGTCACTACAGCACACACTGGCATAGAAATTTGGCTAGAAGACTGCAGAAAGAAATGCAGTTGATGGCGTTCTTTATGTCTTGCCAACGTTTATTTGCTTTGTCATATGGTATGTGTTTGCTAAATGACTCGGCGAGGGTTTTCTGAGTGTGTTGTACAGATTTATCTTTTCTTTTGCGGTAGTCGTGCTTGTGTAATCAACATCAACAAAGTTTTACGTATTCATCATACTTAGGGTTGGGAGGAAATGTATTTCGATATAGTTACTAGTTACCTATGACGATATGTGACGTCATGATCGCGGAATCTTTTTTTTATTCCTGGTGACAATTTTTTTTTTTTTGACAGAATCCCCTGTCAGAAGAAGGTTCAACAACCACCTCCGACAGAACTTTGCTCATGTTCCGGGGGAGGTGGGGGACAATGAGTCCGAGTGGACCATGTTCCGCGCCTCCATTGCTGAGGCGGCCGACCGGAGCTGTGGCCGTAAGGTGGTCGGTGCCTGTCGTGGCGGCAATCCCTGAACCAGTTGATGGACACCAACGGTGAGGGACGTCGTCAAGCTGAAGGAGTCCTATCGGGATTTTTTTGCCTGTGGGACTCCTGAGGTCGCTGATGGGTACCAGCTGACCAAGCAGAATGCAGCTTTGGTGGTCGCTGAAGCAAAAACTCAGGCGTGGGAGGAGTTTGGTGAGGCCATGGCGAAAGACTTCCGGACGGCTTCGAGGAAATTCTGGTCCACCACCCTCCATCTCAGGAGGGGGAAGCAGTGCACCACCAACACGGTCTATAGTGGGGATGGGGCGCTGCTGACATCGACTGGGACGTTGTGAGTCGGTGGGGACAATACTTCCAAGACCTACACGCCTTCCCATGAGAAAGCAGAGTCTGGGGTCTCGGTGCAGCGTCTGCAATGATGCGGACTTCGTATCGATCCGTTGCGGTAAAGAAGGAGCTAAGCCAAAAGGTGAAACTCTCAATTTACCAGTCGATCTACGTTCCTACCCTCACCTATGGTCACGAGCTGTGGGTCGTGACCGAAAGAACAAGATCCCGGATACAAGCGGCCGAAATGAGTTTCTCCGCAGGGTGTCCGGGCTCTCCCTTAGAGATAGGGTGAGCAGCTCGGTCATCCGAGAGGATCTCAGAGTAGAGCCACTGCTCCTCTACATTGAGAGGAGCCAGATGAGGTGGCTGGGGCATCTGATTCAGATGACTCCCGGACGCCTCCCTGGTGAGGTGTTCCGGGCACGTCCCACCGGGAGGAGACCCCGGGGACGACCCAGGACATGCTGGAGAGACTACGTCATTCGGCTGGCCTGGGAACGCCTCGGGATCCCCCCGGAAGAGCTGGATGAAGTGGCTGGGGAGAGAGAAGTCTGGGCGTTCCTGCTAAAGCTACTGCCCCCGCGACCCAACCTCGGATAAGCGGATAAAATGGATGGATGGATGGATGGATACTTGATTATTTGATAGAATTCTGAGTAGCATATTCGATTACTAAAATATTCGATAGGTCCATCCCTAATCGCAGCACCACTAGATTTCTCATTTGTGACAGGTCTGTTTAATGCCACTTCCAAATGAAGTGAGAAAAAGTAAGCAGTCATACAATACATCGTATGTTGTATGATTTTTCATGAAACAACTGAAAAAGTATTATATTGTGGTATATCATTATTGTGATTTAAATGGCCCATATCGTGATAAGATTGTTTTTCACATCACCCAGCACTACCATGTATCAGGTCCAACACAATACTGAGGATGAAGCTTTAGCTTCCACCATCTATAGTGGTGAGAAAGAACATGGGCCGTTAGTGTGCTTACCCAAAGTACGTATGGAACTAAATTTGCCAACAAGTTGGATGTTTTTTGGGTAACCACAGGGAGCCGTCTGCTCTGTGGGATGATGTGCGTTGGCCACAGTGTGCATGAAAGTCCGTTGGCAAGGGCTGTCCATTCTTGCGGATCTCCCAAACTACACTGCCCGTCTGAATCATTTGCAAAGTGCCAAGGGGGGCCTTTTGATGGGCACGCGAGATCCGCAATGAGGGTCCAGTTTGCTGTGTCGCCGACGTGCACCTGTGAACTCAACCCCCATCCGCGAAGATATTAAAAACATTTGAACAAAACGACATAGCTTTCAGTCAAGATTGGAGACATATTTTTTGTTAAGTGTGCCTGGCATTGACATTAGCAAACAGTTTTTGTTTTGAGTTACTGTAAAAAACACATTGTAAAAATTTCAAATAGCATAGCGCTGACCAAGATGTTACTCAAAAACATTTGTGACCCTCAACATCATCAAAGCTACCCATCTCTGCGTGTGGGTAGTAAACATGTAGTAATGGAATCAACTTCCCTTTCTAAGTAGCAGCTTGTACTTTTACCCGGTTTTCCATTACTGCATTTTACATCACATCATCGCACCTCTCTGTGCAGATGTCCCAAAAAACAGACAGACCATTTTATTGCAGGCAGAGAGCTTACACGAACACCAAATGCTACCAAACACCAGTACAGTAGTCAGATAACAGCTGTTTAACAGTAACAGCAAGTTAACAATTGTGTTAAATGTGTTTTCCCTGGCTTTTTATTCTGCATTTCGCTGTCTCCTTGAGTCATGTCATTAAAACCACTAAGCTGCAGATAAAGAAGAGCCATTTTGGCATAACAGTTTGAGCTTGCAGCTCTGCATTCTCCATTTTTACTACGGTGTCCCAAAAAACAGTCCGAGAGTGAGGAGGGCTTGTCGGAAAAGGAGGGCTATGAGAGAAAATAACGTGAAGAGAGGTGAGGAGAGGAAAAGTGTATAGCGACAACAAGGGCCATTCTGTGAGGCAAAGTAGCGAGTATAAAGAACAATAAAAGCAGGATGGGGGAGCGTCGATCGTCCATGTCTCTCTCACTGCAGTGGTAGTAAACAATCAGCCGGCCTCCTTTGTCCATACCACTAAACCACACCCCCTCCTTTTGTCATGCTCTCCCTCCCTCCACCTCTCTCACCATTCATTTATATCATTACCCATCTTGCAATTTGTCCTACTTTTTTTCTCAACATGTAATACATATCTGTGTGGGCATTTATCTTTCTGTCACTATTTTTCTTTCTCCATCTCACTTGGGTCTGCACAGCTGTGATGCTACGCTATCCTCACAATGCTAACTAGCAGCTGCTGCTAACATGCTAACTCATAATGAAAGAGTGCAACACAAAAAAACACATTCAGACAGGACCAGCAGGCAGATTCATACCTTGGTTAATTGTGTTCCACTCTACGTCCAAAACAGAATCCCTATTTATTAGCAATTGCTTCTGATGGTAGCACAGCTCTCTCACATACACACAAACTGGCTCATGCCCCTGTCTGTCACACACACACACACACACGCACACACTCTGCTCCTCCCCCGCCCCTAGCAAACACATACAGGCTTGTTACGTCCTCCACTGTTCTCACAGGCACACACTCACTCTCCTGGTCCCCTCCCCTCTTTTCCCACACACACAAATGAGCATTCAGTCAAGAGCTACCCACAATCCTCTGCGCCACACAAAGACAAGGGGGTGTGACCAATCACATACTGCCTCACTCTGCATCTGTGCCCCCCTCCACTGCCCTCCCCCTTTCTCTCACTGTGTAATGCTCACTGACATACAAGCTTGTGGGCGGGCTGCTGAGAAGGTTGCCATGACAATGCATCCCAAGTTGCTCTTTCTTGCAATCACTCATATGTTCACACACGCAGTCACACACGCACATTCAGTATTTTCCCTTTATAGAACTCTGAAGCATGTGCTCTGATGTGGTGTGAGCAAAAGCTCCGTTGAAGCCAGTGTTGTAGTACTGCAGCTGGGTTCTGGTGTGACCCAGTTGGGCACTATGACTACTGGATGTAGGACACACACAAATACACTGAATTTTCATGGAGTTTTGAAACAGTTGCATAATATATGGTTAATGTATAAATATTAACTACGCTCTGTAGAGGCTGGTCCATTATTTGATATATAGTGCGCACGGAAAGTATTCAGACCCCCTTTGCAGCCATTTGCTAAAATCATTTAAGTTAATTTTTTTCCTCATTTTTTCCACACACATCACCCCATATTGACAGAAAAAAACGGAATTGTTGTGATTTTTGCAGATTTATTAGAAAAGAAAAACTGAAATATCACACAGCCATAAGTATTCAGACCCTTTACTCAGTATTTAGTAGAAGCACCCTTTTGAGCTAATTCAGTCATGAGTCTTTTTGGGAATGATGCAACAAGTTTTTCACACCAGGATTTGGGGATCCTCTCCAGTTCCGTCAGGTTGGATGGTGAACGTTGGTGGGCAGCCATTTTCAGGTCTCTCCAGAGATGCTCAATTGGGCCATTCAAGAACAGTCACGGAGTTGTTCTGAAGCCTCTCTGTTATTTTAGCTGTGTGCTTAGGGTCAGTCTTGTTGAAGGCGAACCTTCGGCCCAGTCTGAGGTCCTGAGCACTCTGGAGAAGGTTTTTGTCCAGGATATACCTGGATTTGGCCACATTCATCTTTCCTTCGATTGCAACCAGCCATCCTGTCCCTGCAGCTGAAAAAAAACACAGCACGATGCTGCCAACACCATGCTTCACTGTTGAGACTGTATTGGACAGGTGATGAGCAGTGGATGGTTTTCACACATACCGCTTAGAATTAAGGCCAAAAAGTTCTATCTTGGTTTCATCAGACCAGAGAATCTTATTTCTCACCATCTTGGAGTCCTACAGGTTTTTTTTTTTAGCAAACTCCATGCGGGCTTTTGTGTGTCTTGCACACTGAGGAGAGGCTTCTGTCGGGCCACTCTGCCATAAAGCCCCGACTGGTGGAGGGATGCAGTGATGGTTGACTTTCTAGAACTTTCTCCCATCTCCCGACTGCATCTCTGTAGCTCAGACACAGTGATCTTTGGGTTCTTCTTTACCTCTCTCACCAAGGCTCTTCTCCCCCGATTGCTCAGGTTGGCCGGACGGCCAGCTCTAGGAAGGGTTCTGGTTGTCCCAAACGTCTTCCATTTAAGGATTATGGAGGCCACTGTGCTCTTAGGAACCTTAAGTGCAGCAGGATTTTTTTTTTTTTGTAACCTTGGCCAGATCTGTGCCTTGCCACAATTCTGTCTCTGAGCTCTTCAGGCTGTTCCTTTGACCCCATAATTCTCATTTGCTCTGATATGCACTGTGAGCTGCAATGTCTTATATAGACAGGTGTGTGGCTTTCCTAATCAAGTCCAATCAATATAATCAAACACAGCTGGACTCCAATGAGAGCAGTGCAGAACCATCTCAAGGATGATCAGAAGAAATGGACAGCACCCGAATGAAATATCTATAGTGTCACAGCAAAGGGTCTGATACTTATGGCTGTGTGATATTTCAGTTTTTCTTTTTTAATAAATCTGCAAAAATTTCTACATTTTTTTTCTTTCAATATGGGGTGCTGTGTGTACATTGAGGAAAAAAATGAAAAAAATGAAAAAAATGAACTTAAATGATTTTAGCAAATGGCTGCAATATAACAAGGCGGGAAAAATTTAAGGCGGTCTGAATACTCTCCGTACCCACTCTAAGTGGTGAAAAAATCCAAGAAAAGATGGCACCTCACCGTGTGGTCACCTCGGTTCGGTGCTCTCTAGTATTGTTGATGTTTTTGTGTTTTTCGTTCATCTTTGGAGACATTACGTGACTCACTTAGACAAGGGAAG